>NW_026885924.1:0-7124 GCF_032173495.1 Musca vetustissima
GTAGATACAGTCTGATGTTTCGAGTTATACTTCATTACCCTATGTAAACGTACCTCCCCCTATTTAAGTATTTTGATGGTATTTTGGATCCTCAGAGTAAAAAATACACAAATTTTAATTATTTTGAAGGTCTTTTCTACTATTTTAAATATTTTTCAAAATCGGCCCATAGGTGTGACTTAATTCCTAAACACTGCCAATGGGAGTGGTTTATATGACGAATATTTCTTAAGCTCCTCCCATAGGCGTGGCTTATGTTCTAAGATCTTCCATGGGCCTGGTTTATTTGAAATATATTTCTTAAGCTCTGTTCATGAGCGTAACATAAGTTCTATGCTCCACCCAGGGGCGTGGTTTAATTCACAAATATTTCGAGGATGCGAGAAATTTTAAAACAATATCTAACCCAGGATTCTTTTCGTATTTTTTAGTATGATTTATTTCCTTAAAACCCCTCTAAAGAGATTCCCCTGTGACATCTGACATTTGATATGTATTGTCCACTTTGGTGACATATATTATCCATTGTCTTGGACATGTTATCCATGTGTATTTGTTTAGGCTTCCTCTCCTCTCTCTCTCTCTCCCTTTTCGATAAGAACAATTAATAACAAATTAACATAATGCCTGAGGTTGATATTTGTGCAAGGACACGTTTAACAGTGTCACACTTGGACACACTCCACATCTACGCTACATATTTACTTACAAAATTAACACTAATAAAAGTGTCATACTTACATACCAAACAAATAAATCACAATCGCAACTGATTTTTAATAGAAATAATTGTGTCCTTTAACGGAAAGAAATCCTTTCTAAATATTCATTACAGGATAGGACACAAACGCACACGTCTTCTTCTGTTTCTATTATTATTTGTAATTGTTTGGCCACAGGGATGGCCAAACGTTCGAAAACAACAACAATAAGTAGAACAGGAACAAACTGTGGTAATGAGTTGCCGCCGTCGTTGTTGCTGTTCTAGTCCTTTTTTTCGAGTCCTGTAAAAACAATTACAAACCAATTTTCAATGAATTTGGTTTCTTGTAAGTTGCGCTTATTTGTAAATATTTATTTTGTTGTTGTTGGTACTCTTCGATTTCATATGCAGGAAATCTATACTGCCTGCCTACCAATATGCCATTGAAAGTGGTAAAGGAAAGAATCCATTTAAATTGAGCAAATTGTAAGGAAGTCACGTGCTTACACAACACGTGTCCTTTTAATGACCGCTTCGATTCGTTTATTTTTTCTTCTACGCTTTCCATTTCGCAGTATGGGAATGAAGTGAAAAGGTAAACAACAAGAACAACAAAAAATAACAACCAAATATCCAAAAAGTGAATCAGTTGAAATCTCCTCATCCTCATCGTGAAGCTCTGCTCTGACTGGAAGTCAGTCAATCAACGATGACAATGAATATGTTAAGCCTATTTTTCGCCGTTGTCGAATTAATACATTGAAATGTAATTCAGCGAGAATGTCCAGCCAGCCATGCATGAGTTCCATTAGACAAAAGAAAAGCAAAACGGAAAAAGCTTTAGCTGGACTCCTGCCGAGTGCCAGCCATGAATAGACGATATGTAATCGAATAGCTGCTGTGTGTGTTGGTGGTGGCCGACGAACTCTTGTCTTTGTAGTGTTGCCAAACAAATTGAACTCTTTTTTGTTTTTGTTTGTATTATTTCATGTTTTTCGCGCCCCACTAAACTTAAAGGTCCAACAGGCCAAAGACGGTTTTTATACACAAAATTTTCATTGTTTGGCATTTGTCCACAAGGACCTTGGTCATGCTCTCCATCAGTGATATTTCCTAGGTTTGTTTGCATGGGTTTGGGTAAGTGCGAAGCTTTTGTTTCGTGAGTACGGATGGTCATGCATTTCATTTCATTTATTTTTTTCGGCAATAATGCCCAAAAGGTATACAAAGTCCAATTGTTTGACATACGTTCGTCCAATGATATTGAATTTCATTTCAATGTAATTTGACTTGTTTTCCATGTTTTTATTTTTTTTTCAGAAGGCCTTTTACACAATTCATAACAAATTAATTCGTAGCTCTCCCACACTCTGCTAACATTTTTAATGGTTGTAATTAATATTATATTTATAAAAGATATTGGTTCTAGCCTTTCAGATTCAGTAAAAATTTTCAGGATTGTCAGTACTTTGAGACTTCTCCCGCAGTTTATCAACCTGAGTACCTCTTATTTAGTATTTAATTTCCTCTGAACATCTACAACCTACCAGTAGAAATATTTACAATGGTCCCGACCTAATAATGCAGATTTACGCCCTGCATTCGGTCCGAACTACATGTTTACTTATTTCTTAAATACAAAAAAAACAGTGAGCGGAGCAGTATAGTCGGACGGGGACGACCAAATGATACCCTACACAACTTCGACGAAAATCTAACTTTCTATGGTTCTATATTCAGACCTTGCCCAATATTTCGCGATATTTGCATCCTCTAGACCGACTAGATGTCAACAAATATTTCTAATATTCAGTAGACGAGGGCTGTACTTGTCCAGGTTCTCTTTACCGTGGGTTATGTTGTGATGTTGAGCTTTCAATTGTGGCCTGTAGATCGACTTGAAAAAAAATCCCAAAAACAATAAGTTTTCGGTCCACTTCATTCCAATATTATCTGATCATCACCGAAAATTATAGGCATTGTCCTTGATCATAACTAGAACCTCATGGAACATTACAAAGCGATCAGCGCTATATTTCCGCCCTCTAGTGGGGTAATGGGTTACTAAATAAAATCCGAATATGTAAGAACCCGTAAATATTTAAGTGTAACTTCCGCATCCGAGTACATACGACAATATAATTGGCATCAATTTAAAGGTCAACAACTCCTTTTGGATATACTATGAACTTCTCGCTTATATGTCCATCAGGAGTAAATATATACGCTATAGAATAAAAATTTTGTATTTTTTCACACAAAAGTCAGGGTCCATTTGACCCGCTAAATACTGACCGATCTTTATCAAAATAGATATGCTTATTCTTCGGCCCAATCCCCTTCTCCATGCAAACATTCACGGTGTTTGGGTCGTAATTGCGGCATCTGGAGCGACCAAAAAACCCGACAAAAATAATGTTTTTGGTCCATTTCATCTCCTAAATATTAACCAATATTTTCCAAAAACAATAGGGGTCTTCATTGGCCAGAGCCCATCCTACATGCAAATTTTCGTGAAGATTGATCCATAACTGTGGCCTGTATCGTATTTACAAATTATAATGGACAGACGGACACACCTGTCTAGATCGACTCAGCTAGTCGAGATATGACGATCGGTATACTTAAAGGTGGGTCTTGGACCAATATTTCGCGGCGTTACAAACTTTTGGGGCTGCACAAAGCTATAATACTCTGACAACATAGCTGTGTAGGGTATAAAAAAACATCCTTTAGCAAACTAACTCCTGAAATGCCCTTACTTACTTCCCCACTTATTACAGGCCTTCCTTTAACTTGAGTAATTGATGATGATTTCTGATAAATTCCAACAACACAAAACAAATTCCAATTGCCTCGTATTTGATTACAAATTCCCTTTACTCTGGACTTATCACAATAAATCATTTTTTATTTTGCATCTAAAATTAAAAAAAAAACTCCTTCGACTCCGCAATACGCCATGATTGTCATGGCTGTTTTTATTCAATATATATTTTTTATTATCATTCACAATTTTTATTTTTCTTTTTAATTTAAATGGTTCTGTGAACATTCTACACCATCTAGCCAGACACAGAATGTTTAGAAGGTTGTTTTTATTAAAGGCAACAATTCTTTTGACAATAACAAATCATTAATCTTAAAAAAATGCTGTGGATCTTATTTATGACTTGAAAAGATAGGTTATGAGGCAGGAAATTCGTATGCAGGATATGTGTCCACAGAATGAAGGTGGTGGTTTCTCCCTCTGCTCTCTTGTTTCATTTACTGCCTACAACAATTGTTGTGGGAGCAATTGAATGCTTCAACGAAAGCATTAAAACGACAATTATTATTTGATTTTAAAACCATTCAACGAGCTTTTTTATGAGAGTATCCGAAAGAATTCTGCTCTTCATATGCTCCATAGGAAATTTTTTCTTCGGTATTATGTGCAAGATATAAAAAATTACTTTTTAAATTGCAAATTGTTAAAATAGGTTTTTTAATACAACAACCTCTTGTTAGGTTTATTTCCTTTTTTTAGCCATTAAGTTAGTGTTTTTATGACAGTGACAGACAGGAATTGAGGAATTGCTCTTAAATAGCCTTTGCAGGGATTCTCTTAACGTTTGTTATTTTATTTAATTAAAAAGCAATTCCATTAATAGGTATGAAATTGTATAAAATTGGTTCTATATATTTTTTAATATTAAGTACGGGAATCAAATGTGAAATGTAATTTTGCAATATGGAGTTTCGCCTATAAAAAACAGTTTTTAATGTTTAGGAAATAAAGCAAATATTTTTTATAATGTTCATAAATTACAAATTTAATATTTTTTAATATATATAAAAAATATGGCACTTATATTGTTAAATGGGTATAAAAAGTTTATGTATTTAAACAGAAAAAAGTATAGAATTTTAGGATAAAGTTATGTTAGTAGGCTTATTCAAACATATTTTATGTAGAAAATTATTTCTTCTTTAAAGAAGAAAAATTATTTAACAAGAAACTGATATTTAGCACCTAAAACTAGTATACCTGTGCCTATACTTGTATATACCTATATATATCTTATTACACTATATAAAGGTCTGGGGTGGAAAATTCCTTTCTGCCAAATATGTTAATACTGTTTTCTGAGCAAACATAAAAAAGGTCGAAAACACCTACGAATGTCGATTACATACCTTTAAGTTCCCTATATAAAATCGTATGATCGACATTTTTGTAGAAAATGTAAAAAAAAAGCTGTGGTATTTAGTTTATGGTTCAAGAAAAGGAAGAAAAAAAAAAACGCATAAGGACTTGAAGTAGAAAGAGGATATGTTTTACAAAAATATTTCTTATTCGATGACTACAACGCCATTCTAAACTGCCAATCGGGTTGAAATAGTCTCATTGTGCACCATATACATGAAAGCGGACGGAGTTTTATATTTTGGAGATACATAGTCAATCCTATCTCAAGTCGGTAGCCCATTGAAAATGTTAATCTCAATTCGATAAACGTAGCATCTATCGGGCGGCATTTACATGAAATCGAGGGAAACTATTTATGAGTGCTATTTCCCAATCTGAATCGATGTCAAACAAACCTGACACATGGCATTCTAGACTTAATTCAGAACCCTATGAAAAATTTCATGCACTTTGGAGCTTCAACATCCATTTACGCGAAATCGGAAGCAAATATATATGAGAGCTATATATAGCCAATTAAATGAGCCGTATATACACATCTTTAATCGAATTGAATTACTGTGTGCAATGTTATAATCAGTTAGTTTGACAAGATGGTCTAGTTCATCGTTTCATCGAACTCCCTTTATAGCAGAGTTCGTCTCTGTAGTGTTTCCTTTACAGAATTCCAGGCTTTGCAGAAGATTTGTTGTGGGAAACGAATTTTTCTTTTTACATCTTCCACCAAAGGTGAAGTGTATATTAAATTTGTCCTTCCGTTTGCAACACCATATTCTTGTTTGGAATAAAATTCTACGTCGATTTACGTATGCCCTATCTATTCAAATCACGATAGAGATCGCAATATTTATCGCGATAGAGATCGCAATATATGCTAGTACTTCTAGGAATGCAAATGACAAATATCGGTCCATGTTTTGGTGTAGCCCTCTTATAAAGTATAGCCTCCAATATTCGGTATTTGGGGCATTTTGGACATGTTTTCCAACCGAATTGGCTGTAATTTGGAATTATGGGTTCTCATTGAATAACTCATGTCCATACAAAAAAAATTTAATATTGACCCTAGTTTAAGGGTAGCCACCATATAACGGCACCCCCAATGTTTTGGGATTTTTTGACACGTTTTCCAATCGATTTGGCTGAATTTGGTATTTTGCTATCGTTGTGTAGCACATCTTCGTACCAAAAATTATTAATGTTGACCCAAAATTCAGGGCATACCCATAAATTAGTACCTCCCAATATTCGGTATTTTGAGCATTTAGAAGCATTTTGCAACCGAATTGACTATAACTTGATATTTTCTATACTCTGTCAAATCGCACTACTAATAAAATATCAATTTTAATCTCTGTTTTATTATAGTCCCATATAACGGTGGCCCCACTGTTAGATATTTTGAGAACTTCAATAATCTTTTTCTTCACCTAGGAGCCCCCATTAATTTTAGATAGTTTGACTGTCATCCTCATCGTGTAGGATATAAACATATTGAACGGGCCAAACTTAACATAATTTTTACTTTTTTGAGCTCAATTTGTAGAAAAATGTGTTCGTATTTCAAAACGAGAAGTACTTGTTTCTCTATGCGGATTTTTGAATTCCCTTTTTTAGGAAGATCTAACTAATGTAAATCTCTTATTACCACCTGCTGAATCTAATCACCAAACATCTAATATATCACAGTGCATGTACATTTAATCAATATTCCAAAATGAATTAATATCAATTTTGTCCAGAGTTTTCATCCTTTTTTTTAATTTTTGTCAAAACTTCAACGACGTCATAACTACAAAGGACATCCTTACGCTGCTATCAATTCCAAACCCAAATATAAATAATTTGCTTAATATGCAAATTGCAGTTACAATGTTTGTGTGTGTTTGTATTGGTACCTAATTTTTTTTGTAATAACCCTTTTTGGACTCATCATTAATTTACTCGGAAAAATAAATATGAGACAGTCTGTATTTGGCAACTACAGACTAAAAATTGTGAATAACCGCTTTTTCACGTCTCTACTATGACAAAGACTAATTATTGTTGGCTTATCAACAAGGACCAATGCATGAAAATTACATACACATACTACAAACTTAAAATATATATGAATATTTTACGGAATATACTCTCACATATTCATCTATATACGTTAACTCCAAGGGACATTTCAAATTACCAAATGGAGATGACTGTTTAACTTCAATTTGTCGGAATCAGACAGAA
>NW_026885925.1:0-70416 GCF_032173495.1 Musca vetustissima
TATTGTTTTACAATATTCGTTTATGTGTTCTTTCCATAGTTCTTTTTTTTTGTCTTAGCATAATATTTTCTTCGTGTTTTTGTTTTCTTCTATAATAGGAATCAATGGCCCATTGTTGATGTTGTTTTTGTTTTCTTTCGTTTCTGGTTTGTTTTCTGTTTTTTGTTTATCTATGAATAATTTAACTTATTTTTAAAATTCCTTAAATTGCAATAACATGTCATTCATAATTTCCATATCAACGTTAAATGGGAGTTTCTTTTTTTGTTTGTTATTTTATTTTACGTTCAGTGAGTGAGTGTTTGTTTGTTTGACAGTACAATAGTCACTTTGACAATTCGAGGGGGTATAAAACTTTAACAACTGTTTACGTTTAGTTTTCACTTATTTTTCGTATCTCTTTTTTATCGTTTTCTGCAGCTTAAATATATTCATTTACACTAGATTTTCATTTACAAAGGAAATAATTTACATCGTTTAACTGTACAAAAAGTAAGAGATCACACAGCCTTTGTGTGATGTGAATGTTGGCGGCAGATGCCTGCCAACCTGGGCGGGCAGGTTGGCAGGTCCGCCAGCCAGCCAGCCAGCTACGCATCACATTATGGCGTGACAAAGTCAAATAAAGACTTCTTTGTATTCATTTAATGAAATGAGGATAATGAGGCTTACGATTATCAAAGTGTCATGCCGAACAGGGGTAAAATGATGACAGCAAACGAAATAAGAAACAGCTTTTCGCCGGAACTGCTAAGGGCAGATGCCTGACACAGCAGATCTTCGGGGAAAATTTCCAAAATCGGCATCTGTTTGCCAGAGGTGGGATCATGGCAGGTATTGGCACGAGCACGCTGAAAAGAAAACAAACAGAGAATAGTAGTTGTTATGGCTTTGTTAGTTGAATGCTGGAATAAAAAATGTTTTTTTTTATTTTTTTTTTTTGGCGTTAAAAATTTTAACTAGCTTTGTAGCGATATACAACGATATAAAAAGCTTAACTAAGAGGGAAATAAAAAAGAGTGCGCTTACGCGTATATCACGTGAATTTAAAGGAAGCTGGTGTTCAAAATTAGAAAAAAACAAAAACAATTTAGTTTAAGTAAGAAAAACTAATAAAAATATATATTCCAATATAATATACCCAGTAAATTGGGTCAAATGGCCTGGGGTAGAAAATTCGTGAAAAATAAGGATAATAATACCCAAAAGGAACGCCAAATTTATGTGTTATGTTGTGACGATTTGTTGGTGGTGGTCTTACACAGGAAAAAATATGAATATTTTCATAATTTCATTGATTACGAGATACTACACGTGTACATCACTTATAATAGAATAAAATTCGTATAATCATTAGAAAGCCGCTATTTTATCCTTAAACCTTCCGAATATCAAAACCATTTCCATACTTCGCTCTAGTTTACCACTTTTTTTTGACAAACTTCGATTCCTTCGATTGTGTTTTGATTTTGTCTCGTCCTCTCTATTCGCTCACTTGTTGCTTGTTAGTTTTGCAACCGTTTTATACTGGTTTTCTTGTTTGTAACCGCGGTCTATCCACTCACTCGATTGTGGCTAGTTTTCCATTCCATAGTTTCGTTATTTGAGACACTATTGCCGACTGTATTGTTGTTTATAAAATTCGCATGTATGTTTTCCAAATTATTTCGATATAAATGCCAAATACAATATAACAGATAAGTGTTTATACGAGCAACAAGTTGAACCGTAAGTTTAACATTGCAATGGCTTGTTATAATGACGCAAAACAAGAACATGTAAGTACGTAGGAAAAAATCTGAGAAAGACGAAACAAGGAAAGTGAGATAAAATTAAAAAAGAAAAATCAGAACGACACATAATTTCTTTGCTATAGAAAATCCGCCCCACCACCAAGCACAACTTCAACATTTTTTATGCTCTCTGTCTCTCTCTCCCTCTCTCTCTGACAGGAAAGCAGTATTTAAAATTTTATGAATTGCATTCATAAACTGCAGAAATTCGGATATTAGTATCACTTTTTGAACACTATTAATTATTTTTTTCTGTGTATAATCCATTAAGAAAAATCTATTTATTTCCATTTGCAGTTAATTATCGAAATTATACAATTATATACATATTTTTTCTGGAATGTAATCTGAAGAGAATAATTATTTTTTTTTTTTAAGAATATCGATATGAATCCATTTTCAAACTCAGAATATTCTATAAAATAAACTTAATTTGATTTGACATCTTTAAAATAAATTTGTATAGGTTCAGCGCAAGGCGTATTTATATAAGGTCCATAGCCGATTTTCTGGTTTCATTAAAAAATATATATTTAATTATTTTATATATAATTTCCCTTGATCTACATACCTGAACCATTTGTTTCATGTCATCCTTTTGTATGACTTTTATTTGAGCAGATTCACGTAACCATCTTCGCAGCCAATGACCGAACCACACGAGGCCACATTCACATTCTAGCGGATTATTTGATGTCTGTAGGCCACCAATAATACTGCGTGTACCCACTGTATCCCAATAGGTTTTATTCGGATAAAAACTATCGGCTGCCAGTGCATTGATTTTATTATCCGATATATCGATGGAAAGATGGGGCACCAATCTCAAGGGATAGAATATGCCCGGTGGTAAATCGGATATTTTCGTATGTGATATTTTTACTTGCAGCTTCTGATTGCGAGCCAGTCCTTCGAATGCATCCGGTGATATGGTTTGAATATTGGTCCCATATATTTCCACCAAATGGAGTTTGGTATTGTTGATTAATTTGGCAAACAGTTGACCGCCAATATTGGCATCTACGCTGTGGACTTTCAGTTCCTGCAGTCCCGGTATTCGAGACACAATTTCACCCAAATTACTATGGGCGGTTAGGTGTAATTTCCTCAGTGACCTTAGCTTGGCAAATGCCAAAGGGTTTATAACTTTGACATCTAACAGATTGAGTTCTGAAAGATGCCTCAAGGAAGCCATATCGTGCACGGTTATTCTTCTGAGGGGATTGTGAGCTAAATCTAAAACCCTTACCGAGGGTGGTAGGTGTTCCACAGCACACGAGGCATTAACGAACTTATTATGTGACACATTTACAAATCTCAGTTGGCGCATTTCGTGCAGCGATGATAATTCTTGCAAAAAATTACCGCTAACATCCAAATAGGAAAGTTGGGGAAGATTTAGTTGAGGCAGCACATAGAGACCCATATTAAATATTTTGAGACGTCTTAGACGTGGTGTGTGTAGGAAGATCTCTTTTAGGTTGGTGGTGACCAATGGATTCGCCGATAAATCCAAATTCGTTAAATTATTCAAAAAGCTGAAGGTATTGTCGGGTAAAACGGTAATCTTATTATACGACAAATTGATGTCATACAAGAATTGAGAATTTATAAACATGCTGGAGTCCAAATATTCCAACAGATTGGTAGACATTTGTATGTTGCGCAGTGTAAAGCCCACATCGGAAAAGGCAGGCACTGGCCACACAGTTAACTGGTTATCCGATATATCCAAGTACTCCAGTCGGGTATTCATGAAGACTTCACGCGGCAAAGCTTTCAATTTGTTGCAGCGTATTTTCAAGATCCTCAACTTCCTAAGATTGGAGAATTGTTCCACCTGTAGCTGATCCAAACGATTATAACTCAAATCCAATTCCTGCAAGGAATTAAGTCCCTGAAAGCTGCGACGCCTCAAGCTCGTTATATTGTTATGTGACAGGTTGAGTATTTCCAAGAATTCCAAATCACCAAAGGCATGATTGGCCAAATTCTGTATGGAATTGTGGGCCAAGTTCAGAAATCTCAAGGTATTGGCTAAGTTGGCGAAGCTATCTGGTTTGCTGATTAGGTTGTGACTTATATCTAAATTGTAGATATACATGTACGATGAGAGGGTATCTTCAAAGTTGCTGATGCGATTGTAGGTAAGGTTCAATTTCAACGGAGTGGTGGTATTCGACACATAGTGAAATGTTTTCAACGAGAACGAACACAAATTATTAAACATCAGATCCAGAGCAGCTAAATTTGGCAGTGTTGTGAATGCCTGATGTGATATGTTGGACAATTTGTTGTACGATAAATCAATATAACGCAGGAATTCCAAATTGTGGAAGGCATGTTTCTCGATCAAACGGATTTTATTCGACTGTAAGTTCAGCGTCTGCAAATCTCCAAGATTATAGAATGTTTGAGCGGATAATTTTTCCAGGGAATTATAGCCCAAATCTATTTCCACCAAATGGGAATGAATCTCGGGCAAAAATAAACCCTTCGGCAACGACTTCAGTTGATTGAATCCCAAATTTATGTAGGAAAGTTCACGCATATTCGAAAACGATTCATTGTTTAAATGTTTCAGATTGTTATTGTCCAAGCCCAGCCACATAAGCTGTGACAGTGGGTACAGAGCATCCAAAGGGTCTATAGATTCCATGCTGCGTGCCGGAAATACCGCAAATGATAATTCCAATATCTTTAAGGTTTTCGAGACATTCTCAAATACCATGGGGTGATGAATATTGATGTCATTAAAACTGAGAGAAATTTCCTGAATTTGATCCAGTCCGGCAAAGGAGTTCAAATGTAGATGGGTAATTTTATTGTTTCTCAACAGAATGGTTTGCAAATTTGAACCCCAAGAATCTACAGTGAAGATGCTTTCGGGTATATCACTTATCGAGTTATAACCCATATTCAAATAGGAAAGGTTGGTGTAGTTCTTGAGACCCAACACAGGAATCATCGTGAAATTGTTCCCACTCAACGAGAGCACTCTCAAATTTTCAGTATTCTCCGGTAAATTGCTCAACTGATTGATGTTATTCGATGTCAGGTAAAGATATTTTAAGCGATTCAGACGACTGATGGCCCCAGGAACGCTGTTTAGATTATTTCTCTCCAGATCCAGATATTCCAATGTTTCCTCTATGCCCTCAAAGGCGTTAACATGGATCCGTTCTATCTCGTTGAAGGCCAACACTAAATGCACCGTACCGATGTCTCGGAACACAGCGGCTGGCAAATGCCTTATGTAGTTCTTTTCCAAATTCAATGCTCTGATATGGACGTCCGAGTAATTCGTTTGAAAACAGTCGCTTTCCAATGTCTCTATCAGATTTTTGCCCATGTCCAATTTCTCCAAATGTATTCGCACCTGCCGTTGGTCTTTGGTCATTAAACTTTTCACCAGATTATCACGCAGTGAAATAATTCTCAGCTCATACAGATGTTCGAACAAGTGGTGGGGAAATGCTGACAACAGGTTGCCAGACAAGTCGATTGTTATGAGACTGCGGGGCAGAAAGTTGGGTGAGATGTGATAAATTCTGTTGTTCGACAGGTCCAGCCATAACAATTTCTGCAGACGATTAAACGGTTTTCCCGTTTGGTGGCTGCTGGTCGAGTGTGTCAGGCCGGTTATGGAATTGGAGGATATGTGTGAACCTTTGAGAAGATGTTCATCTTTGGTTATGGTTTGAATGGCAGCCGATGAAGGATGGCTGACACCTTCATGCAGTGAGGTGGGCGATACTTCGGTAATGTCATTACCAGCTAAATGTAGTGACCGTAAGGTGTCATGCTGTGCCTCCCAGTTGACATCTAAGGATGTTATGTGATTTCTGCAGGTGGTAGGTGGAGAAGTGGAAAAACAGAGAATGTGAAAATGTTGAATTTTCTTCATTTATTTTTAATGGAATTTTTAAGTATTTGGAAGGTGGAAGTTTATGATATTTTGAGTATCGTAACTTACCGTTGCGCCACCAAACGTGTTAATGAATGTAGTCTTTGTAATGCTTCATAGGGTATTTGCTGCATTTTATTCCCTGATATGTCCAAAGTCATTAAACTGTGGGTCATGGTGCTGCAATTGAAAAAGAGAAGCAAATATTATTTTTTACTTTCAATGTGAAATATGTTTGTAATGCTGTGTAAAGATGAATTTATAATTTTGTTCTGTTATCTTAGAGATTTTTGCTGGTTTATAATTGTGTGACAATGCTATTTTTATACAATTTTATAGTAAAATGTATACCTTTGATATTGAAATAAATTTTTCAGTAATCACTGACTGACATAACTTCAACTTAACATGGAATGTAGTCTAGTTTGAGAAATTGTTATTGAAAGTACCAAGAATTTTTGAATTTATCCTGATACATTTCACAATCATTTTTTTCATTTGAAAATAAGTCCTCTTTTCATATATGTATGTAATATATCCTTTATATATCAGTTGCTTTTAACATACATCCAAATACTCACACAGAATACTCAACGAAGAAATTCTAACATCCTCTTCGATTGTAAATATAAATAAATTTATATGTTAGGGTAGTGGTGTCGAATAGCCGTACAATTATGAAAACCGCGACATTTAACAAGTAAACACTCATAAAAGTGGATATAATCAAAACCCAAAACTAATATTTGTGGTTTTCATTTTCAAAAAAACCAACAACAATTGTTGCTGCTCAAAAACAAACATTACCACAAGTGCAGCTAAAACAAGACCAAAAACAACAACAACGACCACTATAATAAAAGGACATGAAAAACATGGTTGACTTAGTTAAGAGGCCAAATAGGGTTAATAATGGACAGGAACTCTGCCTACAATCATCAATGGCAAAAGATAAACCACATACACACGTATTTTTGTATAATCTCTTCCACAAACACATACAAACGAACCTTACGTGTTAAGTGCAAAACAAAGGTATTTGTTTTGGTATAGACCGAAAAAAGTTTATACGTTTGTGGTTTTTTACAACTGCCTTCGATTTCAAGTTATCGTTTAGTCTATAATATTTCGCCGTTATTTTTTGTTCCAGCGATATTTCGAGGGCACACCTTTGCATGTATTATTATTATTATTTTATGTGATGAAAGTAACTCCACTCTGAGATATGGGACTCAATTTTCCAAATCTGATTTTAAATACACTCTATTGATTCTTGAAAAAAAAATATTATATAAATAAAATATCCAGGCTTTATTATTTTATGATTAAAAAAAATATTTTTTAAACCCCCCCCCCCCCCCCCCTATTTTGTTGAAAACAGAAAAAAACCTATAAAAATATTGTTTGAAATTATTATTAGGAAATAGTCCAAGAGTCCTCATAAATTTTAAGAATTTTTTAAAAAAATATATTATAAACGGATGGATTGTTATTAAACTATTTTTCAAGCTCAATATATTTTTTAAAAATTAATTTCTAAGAGTTCTATAAAGTGACGACTTTTTTATTTTTTATTAATTCCTAATAGCTCTATAATGGGACGACTTTTTTATTTAAAGCATTAATTTAAATTATTATCATAAACTGTTGATGAAATCTTTAAAAAATTATTTAAACATTCAGTCATTTTCATTGTTATGAAAAAACCCGGTTATAGGTGACAGCTGTATTGAAGCAAAGGGCAAATAGTACTACACACCCATGTATGGGCTTTTTATGTTCTACCACGTTCTGTTATTGTGACAATAGACATCGAGTAACAAAATTGAAGGAATATATACAAGAAAATATATAAATGAAGTATTCATATGGAAAAATATCGTATCTGTCCACAAACTAAAACCTTACCCAAATTTATTTAATAAAATTATTTTGTATATGTAAATTACAACTTAGATATAAAATTAATGACATTTATGATGACATGATTACATCATACAATCATTGACACTCTAGTCATGTGTTGACAACTGATATATTAAATGTGTCAAACTTGTTGTAAAATCGATTTGAAATATAAAAATGTTAACTATAACAGAAGAGAGCAAGGGGGTGGGAGGTAATCGCTGTCAGTTTTGTAGTAAATGTTCTTTTCGAAATTGCAGTGATTATTGTTTTTAGTGTTTCCGTTTTGAATGCATTGTTGTTGCTGTTGTTATTGCGTATATGACCTGCTAAATGTCAATCAATGATCAAAAATAAACTTCACACAAAATGAGAAAATATACGCATTCGGTTAACTATAATTATCTATTTTGGTACGATTGTGTAAATGTTGTTATACAGACAGTGTTTGGAGAAGTGAAACAAGTGAAACGAAATGTAATATTTGATGTAGCTATAGAAACACTCACACGAAAGTTAATAGTAAAAATTAAGAATTAATTATAACAGTAGACAATTGAACAAAAATAATTTGCCGGATAGAAATGTGATATTTAAAAAACAACCAAATCAGCCGGGTGAAAAATACTTAAGGGAACACCACCCCCCCATTTTCGATTTTTTATTTTTAAGATTTTAAATGAGCTGGTAAATGAATACCAATGCATGTTAAGCTTTGTAACTTCGCACATATATATTTGAAGATTTAAATAGGAAGAAAAATAATTTACAAACAAATTTTGTTGTTGTTTTTGTTGTAGTTGTTTGTGATCAAAGAAATGTCCTTATTTTTGATGGCGGGCAAGATAACTCCTCACTGGAACATCGGAATTCGATTTTTTTTTTCAAAATTGGCTTTTTTGGACCATAAGCTAAGTAAAAAATAAGAAAGATCTTCAACGATTGGCTTTATCCTAGTTCATATGACAGCTATACACTCACAGAGAAACGTCCCAAAATTTGAAATCAATTGGGTTATTAGTTTTTGAGTTATCGTGCCCGCCATTCGCAAAAACGCTGTTTGGAGAAAAACGCGTTTAAAGTTTAAGAAGCCCACGTGCTGTCACTTGATGCTAACACAATAAATCGGCTATATCTTCAAAAAATTTTGGAATTTTCACTTGAAAATTTTATGGGGACATTCTGGAATTAGTGTAGGTTCAAATTAAATCCTGACTATTTTGCAAAAACAAAATAAATAATTAAATTTTTTGAAACCGAGAATGGGTGGGGTCCCCTTAAATAAAAATTGATAGGATCGAACTTCACATTGCTTCCTTGAGGCTTCTATTAAATATTTCCATTTTTTTCCTAAACAAAAATATCAAGCGCTACACTGTTTCTATTATATATGCTAGGAAATTTATTGATGTTTACCACATTCGGACACATACGGCTACACACACACACCGCACTCAAATACGCACACACATACATAAATCGTATTTCATCAACTCAATACAGCTTATTATAGGCAAATATCAAAGACTGCAACTCATTTGTATGGATAGTCGGTCTGATGTATTTTACCATCATCATTATTAGCCATTTGGTTGCTGCATTCTCTGCTAAATCAAAACTTAACGAACAACAGCCAATAATGGCTGGCAGGCCGGCAGCCGGGGTCATTTGTACATTTTGATTTGGCGGAAACAGGAAATGATGTTTGTAAACCAGGGAGAGTAGTGTGTAGTTATCGATGGGATGGAATGGAATGGGATGGCGATGGTTGTTTGTTTCTGTAATGCTCAATGTTTTAGATGTACAATGTACAGATCACTGTGATGCTTGCTCGAGAGTTTTCCGGGTGTTTAATGCAGTTGCAATTTGCTGTATTTTGCTGCAAAGTGTTACTGTCGGAATAACTAGTTCACTACTAGAGCGCACAATGATTTGCGCTTATGAAAACCCAGCCAGCTAATGAATTTTCTCGTATGTGAAATAAGATTCGGAATTAGGATTTTTACAATTTTGTACCATTGAATTTGAAAATGTAATGACAATTGTTTGTTTGGTGGAGGGGTGAGAGGCATGGGACGTGATTATTCTCCGTTGGTAGATATTTATATTAGTCCTCTGAACAAATTTTCATAGAATTGATAATTAATTATATCCAAGTGAATCTATTTCTGTCGTCTAATGTGAAGTGCGAAGTCATGTCCACATTCAATAAATTGGGAATTTTTCAGCCTTTGAAAAAACTATCAATTGCTGGAACCTTAATGCCGAAGAGAGTAAAGAATGTTATAAATGGAAACATTATTAATTCCAAAAACTAATTCCGAGATGACAATGTAGCCGAATGCCTGCAAATGATATTACTTCACTATGTAATGAAGTCTACTAAATTTAGAAAGATTTAGAAGATTATTTTGGATTTTTGAGCGTTTTTGGTCATTTGTAAAATAAGTACATTTATATTTTCTTTTTTTTTTTGAATTTAAAGCTATATTATTTTATCGAATTAAAATTTTTAGTATGACAGAGAAAATGTTCATACATTGCCTTGTGCCATCTGCAGGTTCTGAACTAGATGCTGTCGACACTTTTTAGGTGTGACATGGTTTAATGAGAAAATACTAGATATTCACTTTGCACTTCGTAATATTTCTTCCATACCTAAAACAAGCTCAAAGCATGCAGAATATAATATCCCCTATAAATGGTCAACATTTTGCTGAAAAGTGAATGTATAACATCTTTTGAAAATGTGTAAATATATTATTTTAAAAAATGATAAATCTACATAGTTTCCGAAAATGGGTCATATGGAACCAATCCCTTAGGTACCTCATCCACAAATTATCAACATCTCGCATATTTCTCAATTTTTTCTCTAGAATGTTGCGAATGCATGATAGGACCAATAAATTTCAAAAATTCATATTGGCTCGCACCCATAAAAATAATTATATAACGTTCAATAACCCGAAATTTGGAGGTCTGTAGGGATATATGAATGTACCTTCATATATATTTCAGTATTAAAACCAATGCATGATTTGTATATGCTCCACCATAGTGTGGAGGGTATTAAATGTTTGGTTTTCCGTTTGTTACTCATCGAGATAATTATTTCCGACCCTATATTCTTGATCAGCGTAAAAAGCATGTCCGTCTGTCTGTTGTAATCACTCGAGTGATTGCTCAGTGTAGTCTTTTGTCTGCAGGCAGGTAATGTGCGGCATAGCCCCCATTTAAAGGCGCCCCTTATTTCGGCTATTTTAGGCTTCTTGAGCGCGTTTTCATTCACTTTGCGTTATTATTGGGAACCAAATATTTCCACTAAAAATTATAAATTCTTCTTCGGTTAGCTCCGGAAAAAAATTCCGTATTTTGGAGATTTGAGCGCGTTTTTCCACCGAACTCCCTGTAAATTGGTAGATTTTGGTGTGTATAAAAACTCTCCACTAAAAGTTATAAACATAGGTCCACTTTTTCGCGTAGTTCCTATATAACTCCTGAATTCGCTGTAATATGGTAATTTGTAGCCGTATTTGATAAAAAATCTCCCTCTTAATATTTGGGCTATTTTAGTGGTAGTCCCCATTTTTTATATTGAAATAGTTAAGAAATTTGACCCATATAGCCGTATTTCGCCATAGTCTGGGAAATATTATATACTTCAAATAGTCAGTTTATACCCTACAAAGTATGGAAGTTTAAGACGACTTAGCCATCTGTTGTATTCATTCTACTTTCGAAGGATATCTATATAAAAAACGTGGACGTCATGTTCGAAGGTATTGTGATGCAAAAATGTAAGGTTCGAATTAAGCTATATCGGTCTTTTATTAGGCATAGCCTCCTCATATATTCATAACTTCAAGTGTTCGGTAATTCCTATACAATGTAATCAATATTGGTCCTGATTTATGTATAGCCTCCAGGGACGTAGGTATACAAAAAAAATCTACAATGAACATTTTCATATTAAACCAAATCCAAAGTTCGGACCGGCCGAACTTAACGTTTTTTTTTTGTTTTGAAATGCAGCAAATTGGCTCACTCCGTATATCTTGTGTTAATAAGCACAAAGCCGTTTTTGAGCTATACTGAACACCACTTTGAACACTCATACCTGAACAAAATTTGTTCCGATCGTTTTATTTTTATTTTATTTACATATACTTCAACATAAATTTGTTATTTGTATTCGAAAGTGACAAGCAGACCAATATTTACATCAAGCGCATTTCTTGTCTATCTTGGGAAAAAATAGTAATTAAACTACTCTTACATTTTATTTATGTATATCCTTTTATAAGTCTACTAGCAAAATGCCCGCTACTTTGTATGCGGAAAGGGAATACAAAAATGTTTTTGTTTTTGGAAAATAGTCAGCCTGACACTATTAATACAAATTGGTTAATTAATATAACACAATAGTTTTTTACTCAAACGTTTGATATTTTTTACTTATTTCCGCAATGAGAGTGATTTGTTGTTTTTATAAAAAAAAAACAACTTTTTATTAGTGTATGTATCCGCCGAGGGGTAAGGCAGGGAAGACTATAATTTCGAACGTCGCCACTGCTCCTCATCACCACCACTAATTTCAGTACAGGTTAATACCAAAAACTTCTTTCTAACTATCCGTTAGTAAACCACATTTCAAATTTAGTGCATTTTCTATTTAATTTACTGTAAATTTATTACATAAAAATTCGAGTTTCTAAAGTCCAAAATTTCAGGATTCAACCAAATCCAAATTGTTTCACATTTGAAACTTCTCATGTTCATAAGTAAACATTTCTAAAACCTTATCAATCCTACATTTTAACAACAATCTTATTTCCACCAATGTCCCAATTGTACCAAATTTAGTACTTTTTGAACTCATAAGTACGAATTTCCAAATGTACCTCAATCCTGCTTTCCAATAGTGATCGTTAGTCCAAATTTATGAATTCCAGTTCTGCCTGTTCATTAAAAACCAATTTTTACCAGTTTTGGTACCATTCTGTACTTTTCGTACCCACATTCCGATCCTATCTTAATATTCTAAACCTGATTTCAAATAGCAATTCGTAAGTCCAAATTTAAGAATTCCAGCTCTGTTTATTCACCAAAATGTACCAGATTTCGTACCATTTTGTATGCATATTCCAAACCTATATCAATCATACACTCTCACAGTAACCGAAGTTGCAACTTTCAGGATTCGAAAACAATTTGTAAACTATTTGGTACCATTTAGTACTTTTTTCCCATTTAGTACTTTTATTCCAAGTTCAAGCAAAATCAAAAATGTACTAAATTTTGTACCATTTAGCACTTTTCGTACCAATAAGTACGAATTTCCAAAACTACCTCAATCCTACACTGCAACAGTCATTTAATTCCCAATTTGAAGACTCCAGCTCTATCTGTTCACCTAAATCCAACATGCACCAAATTTAGTACCATTAAGTACTTTTCGTACACATAAGTGCATTTTTTTTTAATCTACCTCAGTCCTGTACAAGCAAATTCTGACCGCAAAAGAAATCAAGCTCTATACAAAATTTGGTGTCATTTGTACTGTTTTTAAATTTTCAAATTTCAAATATAGCTTCACCCAAATCCAAATTATGTACCAGTTAGTAAACATAAATATATAAATTGTCATAACTTCCTACATTAACATACGAATTTCCAACACTTCCCACATACCCCAATCTTAATTTCAAATTTCAGGATTCCATTGGTTCAGCTAAATCCAATTTGTTTCAAATTTAGTGCCATTTAATACACATAGGTACAAATTTCCATTACAACCTACATCATGCAATCCAATGAAAATCTTATTACTCAATTTCATGGTTTCATCTGATTTCGGTTAACTTTTAATCCAAACTGTGCCAAATCTAGTGCCATTTAGTAAACATTAGTATACATTTCCAAATCTTCCTACATACCCCATTCGAACCCACCAACAGTAATCCTAACAACCATTTGGTACCATTTTGTAAACATTATTACGAATGTCCAAAACTTTCTACATATCCCAATCCTATTCCCCGACAGTGACCCTAACTTCAAATTTCAAGATTCTGTATCAAATGTACCAAATTTAGTACACAGTAGTACTAATTCCCAAACTTCTTGCATACCCCAATCCTACCCGCCATACAGATCCTAAATCCAAGTTTCAGGATTCCAACTCTATCGGTTCACCCACAATTTAAATTGTACCATATTTAGTATACATTAGTACATTCTAGCTCAATTGGTTCATCAAAAATTCAAATTTTACCAAATTTAGTACCATTTAGTACGAATATCAAAAAATTCCAACATAACCCAAACCAACACCCCACAGTGCTCCAAAATCTAAATTTCAGGATTCCAACTCTATCGGTTCACCCACAATTCAAATTGTACCAAATTTAGTACACAGTGGTACGAATTTCCAAAACTTCCTACTTAACTCAAACCAACACCCCCACAGTGATCCTAAATCCAAGTTTCAGGATTCCAATTCCATCGGTTCACCCACAATTTAAATTGTACCAAATTTAGTACAAAATTTTAAAACTCCCTACATATCTCAATCTTTCACCTCAACAATGATCCTGACTCCAAAATTTCATGATTCTAGCTCAATTGGTTTACCAAAAAATCAAATTGTACCAAATTTAGTACCATTTAGTACGAATTTCAAAAACTTCCATCTTAACCCAAATCAACACCCCCACAGTGCTCCAAAATCTAAATTTCAGGATTCCAACTCTAACGGTTCACCCACAATTCAAATTGTACTAAATTTAGTACACAGTGGTACGAATTTCCAAAACTTCCTACTTAACTCAAACCAACACCCCCACAGTGATCCTAAATCCAAGTTTCAGGATTCCAATACCATCGGTTCACCCACAAATTAAATTGTACCAAATTTAGTACACATTAGTACAAATTTTTAGAACTCCCTACATATCTCAATCTTACACCTCAACAATGATCCTGTCTCCAAATTTCATGATTCTAGCTCAATTTGTTCACCTAAAATTCAAATTGTACCAAATTTAGTACCATTTAGTACCCATAAGTAATAATGTCTTAAACTGAGTCCTGACCCCAATCCTACACCCCTACAGTGATCCTGACTCCAAATTTTATTGTTCCCGCTCTATCGGTTCACCCAAATCCAAATTGTACCAATTATAGTACGATTTAGTACTTTTCGCACACATAAGTAACAAATTTCCAAAACTACGTACATATCACAATCCTATACTCCGACGGTAATGTTACTTTCAATTTTCAGGATTCTAGCTCCATTTGTAGCTCCAAATCAAATTTGTACCAAATATAGTACCATATAGTACTTTTCGTACACATGAGTACACGGTTTCAAAACCATCTCCTTATATCGACCCTACTTCCCAACCCTAATTCGCATTCCAAATTTCAAGTTTTTAGCTCTATCCGTTCTCATGCTACAGAATTGTACCAAATTTAGTACATTTTCGTACATTTCGGATAGTTATAGTTCGAATTTCCAACAACCCTTTGGTACATCTATTCTACACTCCATCATCGACCACCAAACCAAATTTCAGAGTTCTAGCTCCACCGGTTCGCCAAATACAAATGGCATCACATTTAGTACGTTTTAGTACTTTTCGTACCCTTCTAGTACGAATTTCCAAAAACCCAGCCTTATCTGTCACATTTGGGCCAAGAGTGACCCTCACCCAAAATTTCAAGATTCTAGCTTCAGCCGTTTCGTCTGGGCGTTGATGAATCGTTAAATCAGTCAGTCAGTCAATCACTTTACTCTTTTATTAGTATAGATTCTTTTTGAAAATAATTTGTATTTAAAAACAAAATATTCCACAGAAACATGCCATGATATCTCGAAAACTCTTTATGTTATATCTGTTATATATTAGCCAAAATTCTTTGATCTGCCACATAGGAAGTTTTGGCTTTGCTTTATTGCTAAAACTTTCCCTTAGTGGTTTTTCCTGTTCACTTTTCTTTCCTCTATTTTTTGGTATTTATTTGTTCTTCTATGCATTTTATTAGCTTTTGATCAAATTGTAAATGTATTTGGTTTTTTCCTGCATCGTTTTATAGATTATTTATTATAGTTTATCATTTCCACCCTACTAAGCTCTGCATTAATATTATTTTCTTAGCTGTTATTCTGTTTTCATTTGTAATTTCTGTATGGTGGTATATCTTCCTCTTTTTTACCACATTTTTGCTGTTTCCGTTCCGAGCAGTTTTCCTTTTCGTCGTTTTACTTTGAAGGAACATAACATTTTAACAAATCTCCAGTAATAAATCATTTTTGTGGTATTTGCTGGTATTTGGAGGGTCTTGATGGCATAGAGGAATCTTCTGTTGCACTTCGGTTTCGAAGAACGTGTATTTATGAGAACTTATACGGGGATTCTTATGGATTTGATGTGAGCGTGAGAAAGTCTTGTTTTGGTTTGTTGGTAACGACAAAATATGTGTGTGTATAGTGTGTGTGTGGTTGTTACTCCGAATTACATTGTGTTCGGAATGTGTGGTTGGTTATACTGCACTTTTTGTTGTCTCGAAATGCAATAATAATATTCGTTAGCATTTTGTTCGTAGGGTGGTAACATTCCCAAAACCAAAACATCGACATTTTTCACATCGTTTTAAACACTTGAATGGTGTTGGGTTTACTCAAGGAAAACAAAATAATAGAGTGGTTCCAATTGTAAATAAAAATGAAATGTTTTCAATTTAAAAGCAAGAAACAAATATAAAGATCTATTGAATATTTTCTCGATAGCTTGTAGCACTTGGGTATATTAACTTCACATCAATCGATCAATACATTGCAAATTATTAATAATTGTAACTTCGTAACTTATAGGAAACAATGAGAAATCGTCGTTAACCCACTTCAATGTTTGCTTTCAATGTGAAGTAATCCCATAAACGTGTTTTTTTACACACATCTTATTTATTTTGTGGGTGTTGCTGGACAACAACATATAGTGCCTTTGTATGTGTTCAGTCTTATTAGTATTTTGCAGAGAATATATTTTTTCCAGCAGCACAGCGAAATGCAATATCCTTTTTTGAGTGGAGTGTTTAGAGTTAATAGAAAATATTTCAGTATTATCCATTTTTGTTGGCTTTAATACAAATACAATGACCAGCCATGCCCAGTTCAGTGTGTGTGTGCTGTGGTTGAAACCGTGTTTTTTCTGTGTTTGGTTTGTTTTTGTCTTGTGGCTACTGGCATGATGACTGACTAGCACACAAACCCAGCCATTATTCAGTTATCAAGAAATAAAGAAAATTCTGTTGCTGCTGCTGTTGCTCCTGCTTCGTTAAAATCCCATTAATATTTATAAGCTGCTTTATGGCTTTGAGAAGGTTTTCCTTCTTTTTTTGTGAATTCGCTCATGTGTGTGTGTTTCAGTTTCTTTTTTAGGTCACTTCATCCATTTACCCTGTCCATAGCTGTGTGATTTTTTCCCTATAGATCAAAGCAGTGGGAAACATATTTATTTTTATGTTTGTTTTCCTTCTTTCTTCCTTTTCTTCGTTAAGATTTTCATCTCTAATTGCGTTGCCAAGATGTGGAGAGATTCATTCATATTTTCTATAGACAAAAATGGGGAACTTACCTGAAACTACGTTCGGATATATCCTGTAATTCGTTGTCAATAAGTTTTAATGTTTTCAGTCTGAGACCCTGAAATGTTTCGTCATCGACACTCTGCAGGTGGGTGTTGGACATTTCAATGTAGCGCACCGAGCTGTGTATGAATTCTGCAAATAAAGAACGAAGGCAAAGACAAAAAGAAATCGCCATTAAAGTATCTGAATTCTTTGGGCAAAACAATAATAAAAATTATTTAATATTTCCTTTATTCTGGTGTTGCTGTTGTTGTTATTATTATTATTGGTTTTATTCGCTATCGCCTTGTTGGGAATTTTCCTAGCCGTATCGACGGATTTTTATGTAAATTTGGTGTCAACGTTTGTTTCCACAACGTGCAGTTTAACAAAAGGGAAATTTGTTCAATTGATAAAAATCTGGCAATTTCGTTATGTCCCAGTATTCCCAATATCCCATAAACACACAGACACCAACCAACTTAAAAAAGGATACAACAAAATGGAGAGAAAATATAGGAAGACGAGAACGCTTATAAATATTTCGTTTTCTTAAATTTAATTTAACAGAAAAAATATGCAAATATTTACTTAACAATCACCAAACATTTCATTCACAATAAACTGGATACGCTCAAAAAAAACACACACACGGAGGACGGAAGGGTAAACATCCAAAAAAAAAGTTGAGATGGGTACTTTGTTTGTTTGCCTAGGCAATCAACTTCCGAAAAAATAATTGTAATTGGTGAATCCTTTGGACAGCGTGATAAAGCCAAAAAGTAGGGGATTAAAAATCGTTTACTTATATCTAGTTAAATAATCTAACATTTATATATTTTTATACGATTTTTCAAATTTTTGCAGGCATATTGGATTTATCAATATAAGACGTTGACATCATTTTGTCAAATACTATCAGAAAACATAGATTTTTTACAATCATTTTCTACGACTATCCTAATGCAGTGTTTTTCATCAAAGAGTAGATTGAAATTATTTTTCTGAAAACGAATGTTTTAATTATTTTTAACGCTGTTATAATCTGATGTTGTGGATATTCTGATAATCTGTTGTTGATATAGTTTGATGTTGTTGACATACATTTTTTTCTGTACGATACTTTATAATAAGTTTTCTATATGGCCATTCCAATATAAAAAAGTAAATAAAAAAGTTTACGGTACAACCTAATAAATTCTCTGTATGTTATTCCATCCATCCCACACATCTTTATGTAAGTAAACAATGTGCTGACTATATGTAAATGAAGTTTACAGCGGCAAGGATGGATGATTTAAATGAATTTTTATACTTTTGTCAAGAAATCACTCACTCACATACGCACATTGTGGCTATACAGAAGTGCCACACTCACACTCCCACACAACCACACTCTTCCATTTCATCAACTATACAGTTGGATGGCTTTGTGTGTCTTAAACTTTGCAGCAACAATAACATAAAGACTTGCTATAAATAAATAAATTTTTTTGTTATTGTTTAAAACTGAGCTATGTTAGTATATATATATATTGCATACATTTGAATATGTAATAGAACCGTCTGTGCGTCTCTACAATATTGTGGTTTTATTTTGGCGAATATATTTTTTGAAAACACATATGAATAAAAAATAGTTATGTAGTTTGAGTCAAGTTTGCGGACTTGTGCGTGCGTGTTGAGCAAAAGAAAGAAATGTTTTTCAAAACACAGACCATAAATGCCACATTTTTGAGGTTTTCTACAATGTTTTCTTTCACAATATGCGCACATAGGGAGCTTTTCAATGACGCTGTTTCGCTCACTGTTTGCCTGGAAACATGGAGAATGTTTTTCAAATTTGCCCAGCCATTTATGTATCTCCGGTTGTTGTTGTTGTTAGTAGTAGTTGGCCTTACTGTTGTACGAGTGGTACCTACCTAACGACTGACTGTCTGACTGACTAGCAACAACTAGGAAACTTGTTGAAACACATAACATTTACATTTTATGTAGATTTCGTTTTTTCGTTGGTGGATTTTTATTCCGAGTGTGCTCTTTGGATCTGCATATTATTTTACGGGGGTTTTCTCCATCTCGAAGGCTATGATGCTTCTTGTTGTCGTTGCTTGAAGTTTCTTACATACATACGCACACACACACACATTTATCAAAATGAAAGAATGCCAACAAAATGAATACAAACTGACTCACACACCCATACATATGGTGTGGTGTGGTATATTTCTAATACGTTTAAGTTGAATTATTTAACAGACAAAAGGAGTTGTGTACAAAACTATTTTGCAAATTTTCTTTGGAAATTGTGGTCTATTCTCCAATTTCTAAAATAGTTTATGCATAAATTTTAATTTATTAAATCTGTATTTTCGCAAGTTTAACATGTTTTCATGAATGATTGACATTTAAGTTATTTTTACAATAATGACTTGGGGTTATTGTTTTACATTGATTTATCACACATGGATTTGGATACACAATTTGTGAAACAAAGAAAATATTGAACTTCTTATAATGCAGAAAATTATTCAAAAAGATTCCAACAGCCCAAAATATTATTGTTTGTTTATGTATCCCGCACTAAATAAAGGGGTTTCCAACATACATTTTGTCGTATCAGTTCTCATCATGATAATCTGACTATTTGATTACAATATTTTTCATATACACATAACAAAAGCAGCTTCCATAAATGAATTTAATGATTGTAAAAAATGGTTGCCCATCTGTAAGTTTTTTTTTTTCCAATAAAAAAAATCGCATAAAGAACTATACAGCTTCTTTAAAAAAGTTTTTAATTACAAGCAATTGCACTAACAACAGATAATCACCCAGCAAAGTTGTTCATTAAAAAGGACTTAAAAATAAGTTACGATATGAACTCCAGAAAAAATACCGTTATGGACCATGAAAAGTACAACGAAGTTTGCTGATATTTAATATTTTGAAAATTTTTTACAACACGGTAAGACATGTTTTATAAACAGGTGTCATTGGCATGGAATTGGGCATAAAATTTAAATATCAGTCGTTTTTACCGAGGGCGTCTTCAATACCTCATAATGTATATTTTGATTGGACAATGTTCCTATGTTCGGTTTAAGGTATTTATAAATCTCGGACACGTTTTATAAATATCTTGTCTTCAATAAATTGAAAATTCGGTCAATCGGTACTGATATGATACTATGCGCAAATACCAAAATGTATTAAAATATGCTTTAAATAAATAAATAAATATATATTTTTAAAATGTATACTCTTCCCTTAAAATACTTCAAATACCGCATTCTAACTCACCAAGAAATAAAACAATCAGTGAGTGTAGCAGTATAGTCGGACGGAGCCAACCATATATTCCGTGCCTGGGCGAAATTTCGCAGTATTTGCAGCCTCTTAATCGATTGAAGATCAAGAGCTTTTCTTACACTGGCATTTTTCGAATCATGTTTTCCCGGAGTAAACATTTACGCCATACGATTCAAGTTATTCAAGTTCATTTACCCTAAATAAATACCTGGCCAAGTCTTTTTTTGTGATGTTCGGTTTAGAATAACCGACCAGGTAACTACAGAAAAAGTTTTTGATCCATTCCATTATCTGATCATCACCGAAATTTGTAGGTGTCATACCTGAACATACCCGGAACCTCATGTCTAACTTCATAATTATCCGAGTACATACAACAATATAATTGGTATCAATTTAAAGGGCAAACACTCCTCTTCTTCAACTTCTATAGTTGATGATATATACGCCATAGAATAGGAATTTTGCAAGTTTTTGCACAAAAGTCTGGGTCCATTTGACCATTAAATATTGACCGATTTTCATCAAAACAGTCATGTGTATTCCATGGTCATACCATTCGTGATGTTCGGGTCAAAATTGAGGCCCCCAAAGCGACCAGAAAACAGACAAATTTAAAGTTGTATATCCATTTTAGACCTTAAATATTTACCGACCAATATCAAAAACTAAAGGGGTCTTTTGGTCCACTGTTGCCTGTATCGTAGATCGACTCAGCTAGTCGAGGTAGCCACACAAAGCTATAATACCCTTAGAATATAGTTGTGGTATTCCGAGCGTAAAAATAAATTTTCAAGCACTCAATTTTCTGTCATGAATTTTAATCTTAAACTTGCAAAATTAACTTCACTTAGTCTAAATTGCAATCTTCATGTTATTATAATCTATATATTTTTAAATGTTTATTGTCAAATCTTGATGGTGGTTTAAACTTTTTTCATTTTTTTTTTCAATCACACATCCATATTGATTTATTTAATCGAAAAGTTCAATTAAGTGCCATATCAATCTACCACATTCATCGAATAAAGTGTGTTATTATTGAATTCCAGGAACACAATTTTTGGATCATAGGTTGAGAAATATTTACATGGTCATCAGTATTCAACTGTAATTTGCATATTGGTAACTTTAATACGTGCTATGGGTGTAGTTTGATTTTATTCTTCATTGGAATTCTTTATTTGAAATTATCCTTCCTATATGCAGCATAAATTTGAGATTTTCATATTTAAAAAAAAAATCATTCATCCCCAATTTGAATTATCAACCCTCCTATTTCTTCCGATTTCTTTGCATGATTTATGTGTAGTTCTAGTCAATACCTCCATCTGTATATACCCGTATCTTATATCTTCTTTGGAAATGGCAACCATTCGCGCTCTAATATCGGAAAATTGATTGAAATTTGCACTTGAATAAATTATGAAATAAAAACGTGATGTTGCTGCCATCAATCTGGATATTGGTAAATGAACATTTGTATGTATGCGCATAAATTGTATGTATGTATATGTATGCATGTATGTTGTTTGGTATTAGAAGGCGAACGGCTTCCAGCATCAATTTCTACTAAATATGTCAAGGTGGACATTAATGGCTTTACTCTACAATAAAGCTAAATATGGAATAAAATTGGATTTGCATGAAAGGAAATGCTAAATGGATATAATCCACAGATTATCAATAAACCAATGTATTTAGATATGTTATTATAACGTTTGGAGAATATTTATTGTTGAATATTCACCAATGGTTTGCATATAAACTACGAATTTAAGTTGTCTCTTATTTAAAGTTGAGACAACATTGGCGGAATAAAATATATGTTTTATATAATGTTTAGCTTTCTTTGGGAAAAACTATAAACACATTTCTTAATAAAAAATGCTCCCAACTCCTTACCAGAACATTTTTATTATTAATCAAAATTTTACTTAAAACATATAACCCAATTCGCATAGATTATTCGTACCATATTGAAATAACGAAGACAGGGTAATTAATTCGTTAATATGCATTAATCAATGCCATATTCAAGGCAAATGTACACAAGATTTCGATTCATTGGCAAGACTGTGCCAATGTCGAACTCTTTGCAATGGGAATAAATGAAAATAATTAAAAAAGTCAACAGCGTTTTTCAATTATCCGCATCTACTTATTTACGAAGAGAAGCAAAGATGTAAAGACCTTAAAAATCCTTGTCGAAATTACCTTTTGTCCGCAACACATGTCGTATGATTAATATTCAATTACGGAAAATCGAATAAATGTCGTTTTACGAATTTTGTTTCTTTTGTTTGTAGTTCTTTTGTGATTGAGTTGTATAAACTGTTCAGAAATAGTCAAATTAGTAAAAATTTCACCTTTTAAACCCCATTGCTGCTACAAGCAACAAATATTTCGTAGCTTATGTCTCATACTTTTATTGTATACTGACTTACCGGACAACAATCGAGAGATGCCATAGAAACCAGGGTTCAAATCCCAGCCGGAGTCAAGGTGAATTTTTGAGTTTTATACATATTTAGGGGAAATATTTTTATTTATTTCACTTTCGAGATGACCGACATATTCGAAGCTGCAATGCCAGGCCCTAATAATTTAAAGTGATTTTTCATCAATGAAGCATCGGCTTTTCTGGTTTTAGACTTTTATTTTTTAGCATGAATGGGGAATGTAGTGACGTCCTATCTTAATATGCTCCCCAAGGACATCTACCCCAATAAGGAATTTCTCTCCTCCAGATCATGGGCTAGATTTTGTGTCACAGTGTTAAAAATTATTTGATATAAATATGTTATTGTAATTGAAATATGAAATACTAATTATCAATATGTTTATATTTCAGGTCGAGGAGTTCATAAAAAGTGATTATATGGTAAGTAAGAATTGTTTATATAGTTAATTAAAAAATCTCGATAAAGTGAAATTTGAAATAGCGCTCCATGTGACCTGTCTTCTGCCACATGCGTGTATGTATAATTTCTACATATTCAACGTAAGGTTCTAACACGTTCCAACCATTCTCACTTTTCAGTTACTGAACGTAGTCATTATTGCATATGGTTTTGAATCTATTTTTGTATATTCTTTTCCCGTCCTTTTGCATATTTCCTGTCAAATTTCTCAATAAGAGCAACACTGAATGTTCACAAATATGTTGTTTTTTTTGCTTTGTCTTGTTGTGTTTGTATGTTTTACCTTTCAACCGGAAAACATGAAAATGCACTTAACCTGCAATGAATTTTTAAGGAAAACTACAAACACTACAACAAGGAAAAAATAGTCGTTACCACTACAAGAACGACAAAAACATCAACAGTTTTTGTTTGATTGTTATTTTTTGTAAATAATTAACACAAATTGTGTCCAATTTTCAATTAGCATTTCGCTGAAATACAAATCCCGAGAGAACAGGAGGATGCCAAAAGATTGTTTTCATTTCGTTGCACGTCAACTTCAATTTGTCAGGTCAAAACAATTGCATTATTCAATTATTTCTGTGAATTTTTTTCTTTAAAATATTTCACTTTCGAAATAAAAATGTGTGATTTCATGGAATTTACTTATTTCCAAATGACGTTAGCTTTAAACTCGAAAAGGTCATTGGAGACTGTGTAGTAATACAACAATTATTTCTAATATATTTTTTTATTTCATAATTGAATTTGATGTGTTCGTGCAGTATCAAATTTGAAAAAAAAAAAATAATTTCGTATTAGTTTGTATAGTTAATACGTCACCAGCTATCTTGCCCGGATCATACAATTGAATAATATAATGTGAAACTACGATGTTTATAGGTTATGATTTGGCAAACGGCCTACTATCAATTTATTATTATTTTATTTTTAAAAAATTCAAAAAATTCTAGTAATTTATATGGTTTATTTTCTCAAACATTCCCAATATCCTTATTTTTTCCTGATGTAAAAATCCATTTTATTATGGCTAATTTCAAGGGAATTGCCAAAAGGCGTTATCCTTTAAAAAATTCATAAATTTTAACGCTTCCTTAACCGAAAAGCATTCCCAACAGTTATCCTAAATAGCAAAACAAACAAATCTAATATCCAAAAACACTTTCATTACTTCCACAGACATTTATATCCACCAATACATCTCTGGTGTTGGCTTCCATTTTGGCTGTAGGGTACTTCATTTTTATGGAGAAAAATATAAATCATATTTCGTTATTTGTATTTGGTTTATCGTTAATATTTTTTGGTTTGTGTTGTATTTTTTCTTTCCATCTTTTTCATTCGAACAAACACCAAGCAAGCAACCAACCAGTTATTCTTTTGGGGGAATTATCCCGAAAAAAAAAAAATAACAAGAAAAATCAACAAATCAGCAAAAAATTATTATTACCGCCCCATCCACGAAAAGCCATCCGTAGACATATGGATGGGTAAGCGTGTTGGTAATAGGAGAAAAAAATCCAACTATCCCCAAGCTCTGAGATAGGAACGTCAAGGGAAATATTGCAACCGAAAATAATTTTCGTAATAAAGCTGCCAAAAAGTTTATTGAAAATTATTATTAAAATTGCCACAGTTTCCGTTGAATGCCAAGAAGGATAGGAATCCCACCACATTTCTAAGACAATAACAAACTGGCGAGGGGAATAGGAAAAAAACAAAAATGAAAATACCAATATTTTTGAAAGGCGTAACAACAAGAAACAGTATACAGAATAGACTATTGGTTCGATTAGTATTGATTATTTTGATCTTTAGGAAGAGCGATGATTTGTTAGGAATATACATATTTTTCGGAATTTTAGATAAACCATTTAGATAAAATTTAGTATGTAAGTTACCCAAAAATGTGGACATAATAAAGGGTTTTAATAATATTTGCATGTGTATTGATAATTATTATTGATTTTTTATAAACATAGACGGACGCCTTTTTAATTATGATCTATATTTATAGTAATTGAATGTTAGCCCTTAGTCAAAGGGAAGTTTTTTTATTCATAATTCACTTCAAGGTTTACTTCAGGTATAATTTTTATACCCTTGACCACACTCTGGATTTAGATATACCACCTATATATGTAGTTTCGTCCGATTTTATACTCTTCACCACACTGCGGATTTAGATATACCTCCCATATATAGTTTCGTCCGATTTTATGTAAATGGTGAACCAAACTCCCAATATTAGTCCGTCTGAGACAACATTTTGCACAGAGTACAGAATTAGGTCTAGATTGATATATGCCAAGTTTTGTTTAAATCGGTTCAGATTTAGATATGGCTCGCATGTATAGTTTCATCCGATTTTATGTAAATAGAGCACAATACTGCCAATATTGGTCCTATTGAGACAAAATTTTGCACAGAGTACTGAATTAAGTCGAGATATGCCAATCTTTGTCCGATTTACGTCCTGATTGATGTACGCGAAGTTTTATTGATTTGGCCGATTATGACGAATTAGTGTACAACGTACCAAATTGAATCTAGAATAATGTGCATTGGATTTTGTGTCGAGATAAATTGTCGAAAGCGCACTGTGCTGCAGCATACCAAAAGGTGGATGCCACGGTTGCCCAAATACGTCCAGATTTGCATATAGCTCCCATACATACTTTTGCTCGATTTCATCCAAATGATATACCAAAGAACCCCAGACTGCCCGATTGACATTAAATTTTCAAAGATTTCAGAATGGTATGGGTTGTTTTAAATTAGTTCAGATATCTATGTAGTTCACACAATTAATTTCGTCCGATTTCATTTCAATGGTCCCACAAATATGCTATGTCAATCCTATCTACAAGATATTATTGTACATATGAGCATCTGTTGTGGTGAAGGGTATCATCTAGTCGCCCTCTTACAAATTTTTTAACCATTCTCTTGATGTTAATTTTTTTTCGATGTAACACCGAACAATTATTAAAAAAATATGTGAAAACACACGTCAACTTTTTTTCTAAGCATAACAGAAAGAAAACATTCTATATTCACCCACACATCATCCAGTAACTTTCGGCATAGACTTGTTAGCAAATCAATTTTAGTTATTTTGTCCTTGTTGATTTCTTTATTCCTTTCTTATGACTTTAATGGACTTTTCTCATTTTATTGCTGGGGATACCTTTTGCACATTGTTGCCCAAACTAAAATAACCATAGAAGAAGGTATCGCCATAAACACCTCGTATTATTAAATAAAATTTGTTGGGTTGCTCTTATTTGTTGTTTTTGTTGTTGTTATTGTCCGTATATACATTTTTAGAGTCATTAAAATGGCAAACAAAATATGGTGCAAAACCAAAGATGCCCACATAATAACAAACACCATAAATTTACGCTTAGTTAAACCGAAATTTCACCCAAAGAAACGCTGGCCGCCTCTACTAAACGACCACTCACTTCAATGAACAGACAGACGCACAATAAATGATCCAACTATATCGAGGAACCAAGTGGTATGAATATACCAGGCGAAGCAAAAAAAGGTCGTAAATAAAATTTAACAACTTGTAAGGATAATTTCCAGCACCGAGTTTAATATGTGTGTGGATAAAGTGAAAATATCTTTATTTTATAACACTTTGGACTATGTCGGTGATTGTAGTCATAAACATTTCCCAACAATTGAATAGAATATTTATGAATTTAGGTTGTAGGTTGTTGTGGTGGCGTGAGAAATCGTAAATATGGCATATTTTATTACCCACAATTAATGAACTTCTTCAAAAGTGCCATACATGTATCTGATTTATCTTTTACCAACTATTCTCAGTCTGTAGAAAGGATATGTATTTACCAATATTAGTAAATATCATGAATTTATTTACAAAAATCAATTTAATTGATTTTCTATTGAATGATTCAAATGACTTTAAATATTTAATTGAAATTTAGTAGAGTTCTTAATACACACCCTAACCTAAAATACATGTAGAATGCGTAGTTTTCCCCCACACAAAAAAAAATTCATCATATTGTACATTTAAATCCTTTTATATGTTCGCTTTCCAACCACTTCATGTCATATCGAGCGTATGATTGACATATGATAAAAAATTAATATTGCTCATACGTTATGGGGTAAAAGTGAACGCACACATGTCTTTTTGTTTCAAATCTAAATTGTCTGTGTGTTTTCTCTTTTCACTTCAATTTGTTTGTATTTGTGTAGCACCTATTTATTTGTACATTCATTCATGCGCTACTTGGCCTATAGTGGACATGTTTTGTTTGTGTGTGCGTGTGTGTAGATGTGAATAGTTTTGGGTTTCTCTTAAATATTTTCTTAATACATATTTACATTGGGCTTTTTAATCAAGTATTTGTTTATGTTGTTTTCCTTCAATGCCTATCTTTTGTGCCTTTTTTTCTTTACGGAGGGAAAATAATCCAAACGTATTGCAGCAACAACAATAATAGTCATTCACAGTCACAGGCAGTTCTTGGTAAATGAGTTCACACACACACACGATACATTTGTGTATGTATGTGTGCTGTGTGTTTTCTGTCAGTTTATGTATTGAAGTTCGGTTGTAAGGTTACATCATTCATACAAAAGGCAAAGAAAAATAAACTGACAAAGGAAAATCTCACATGTCGTTGAAAATATCTGAGAAAAAAAAACTATTTGTATTGATGTCTGTAATATTGTATTCTATAGTTTTATTTCGGCATCACAATGGTCTTCAGCTACAAAGGCTGTCCTAAATAAATAACTATAATGTATAAGATATTATATTTGCACCCTATATGTCTATGCGGATATGACATTTCAATTTGTATTATTTTAATTAAGAGATTTATTGATACAAAAATATTCGTAATTCATTTCACACTTAAACGTAGATAGCTTCTTATTTTAAATAATAGGAATTCAATTTTTTTTTTAATTTTGATATTTTTAAGTTATTTGATTTTGGTTAGTATTAAACTAAGTAGTATACCAAAAATGTATTTTGCATATACTAATAAATATAATATTCTGTATGTATACTAAGCCAGTACAAAAAATATAGTTTCTAATAACTTGTTGAAATGTATTTCGATTCCGCTATGTTTTTAGTGAGATATCGTTCTAAAATTTGTTCAATATCCTTTAAAATTTTAAGATCATATTTATAAAAATTAACAATTATCGTTAACAATGTTCATCCTTATATTGACTTTAATTAAGTCCGATTTTTGTAAATTACTCATCAGGTGTCGTTTATATTAATATATATTTTCCAAGTGAATTCTGTTCAAATCCATTCAACTCCATCTATCGGACATAATGAAACTCGCTTTTTTCTTTGGGTTTACAATATATAAAAGTCATCCTCTTTCCCCCTTATCTACTATTGAAACGTTCAAGTGCAAAATAAATAAAAATATATTTTCTCTTCAGTAAATAAGTATTAAGGTTGCCAAAGAAAAGAAATAGAAAATGATTTTGCGAAAAAAATAGAAACTACTTCACTCTATTGTTTTCTTATTGACTGACCACCAGCAATAGTCAACATTCAGTTTTTCTCCTTTCCATTTCAACTTTTATTGTCCAGAATACTTCGATTCAGTCTTTCATTCATTCATAATAATAATAAAACAGAAGTGATTCTTATTCTCCTTTTGTCTTTATGGAGGCTTAGTTTGACCTATTTATTTGAATGATGTGAAAATGGAATTATATACCCAGTTGTGCTTATAATGCTAAGTATTTATATTGAGTTCTTGGAAAGCTGATGAAAATGCTAATAGGAAATAGTATTTTATATAGTGAAGAATGTGTTTTCTTTGTAACATGAAAGGTCAGTGTCTCATTTACAGGGATGATATTTATATATATATATATATATATATATATATTTTAAATTCTACATCATACTGCACTAAACTATTCAACATCAACAATGCTTTCAAATTATAACCCGATATTTTTTGTTAAGAAGGATTTTCATTCATTTCATAACATTGCTTGGAAATGATTTCACAGCAAAAATCATTTACCCTTGATTCCTAGTCTGGCATAAATATTTTCCAACAAATAAATTCAATTTCGAATTGTTTTACTAGCTTAGTAGTAGGGGAGACTGGGGCACCTTCGGCATCGGGGCACCTTCGGCAATCGCGTTTTCGATATGAAGCTCTCACCGTACATCACTAGTTTCGATACATAGGTATCGAATATCGAAATAAATAACTTACACAAAGTTTGAAATTTCTAGCTAATAAGCTTATTTAGATACATAGGTTTTTGTATTTTTATAGATGTTTCTGTAATATTTCAATTCCATTTCGTAAGTATTTCGTGTATAAAACTTTTTAAATTTTTATGACAATTTTATTAAAAAGAGGTTAACTACGATGTGTATTATTATAGAAATATTTAAAAATATAATATTTTTACAAAACTGATCGAAAAAAATTACATTCGGGGCACATTCGGCATTTTAAATTGGGGCACATTCGGCCATATACAGGTTGTGCAATATTATTTCCTTAAAATGTTTTTGAGTTTGTCTTTAAAACTAATCCTTTAATATGGTTCGAAATTGCATATAAAAGATCAAACGTGCTTATATTGACGAAAATGCGATAGAAAACCCCTATTTCTGATGGTGTGTGCAACCTTGAGATGTAAACGTTCGCCGCTAGAAAATGAAGCCCTATAATTCAAACATTGTGTGGCGTATTAAAACCAAATAGAGCCTTTAGATAATCAGAATTTCAACCAGACTGATAGCGATGACAATTACCCGGCTATGACTATGGTGCCGAATGTGCCCCATCAAATGCCGAAGCTACCCCGGGTTGGGGCACATTCGGCAAATTTGACTTTTTTTACAAAACTGTAAAATTTTTTAACTAATACTAGTTTTATATATCTTTTTGGTACTATTTTTCATAATTAAGTGTCAGAGGACAATAATCAGCCATATAGTTGTTATATATGTTGAATATGTACTGAGATATAGAGCTCTAAAAAAAAAGTGCCGAAGGTGCCCCAGTCTCCCCTACGTAGTAAATAATTTTACATTGCAACATATATGGAAATATATTTAGATGTTGTTATAATTTATTGAGATTGCAAGAGAAACACACACACAGTCTATGAGTAGATTTAAAAAAATATAAATTCTCTGTAGTCTTATAAACAATATAATGAAAAATATAAAGAAATATAAATTAAATAAATAATTTCAAAATTTGAAAGTAAATGAAGATAATATGGGATTTTTCACCTACCAACTGAAAATTATAAAATTGGGAATGTTAACTTATACAGTTCATACCGTTATCAATAAATATCACTCAAATTCGTATTTAAGATAAAACACTTTCATATCTATACCACATTTTATATCATCAGACTTATACTACAGGGGCTGTATATGCGTCGATAAGGTCGGAGATGTGAGACACGCTGGAAATCTCTCATTTAGGGATTTCATCCAAATGCATGAAGATATTTATATTTATAATTCCACCACTCTTAGATGAATTCCTAAAATGAGACGAAGGGTTCAGAGTGAGATGAGATGTTTAGACTATCTCATCTCACTCTGAACCCTTCGGCCTACGCTGTCAAAACGTTTTAGAAACACAATTAAACGAATGCCTAAAAATACTTTTTTCTAATTCCATCACAAACGATTAAATCATCATCTATCACAAAATTAAAATGTAAAAAGAATATTTGACTTATTGGGAACCCTGCTTTTATTGACTCTTTTCGAGCAAATTGTATTTAATATTAATCGAATTCTTATTTTCGTTCTTTCCTTTTGCGATCAAAAAACTCAAGATATCAATGACGATATGATAATCATACCCCATCCTTATCTTATACAATGTCACTGTATTTAAAAAAGTGCCGCCTCTTGAATTAAACAAATGCAAATATTACCTTTTTCGGAATTGAAGGTAGTCATCCATCTATACATATGTGTGTATGTGTGGGTTGTATGTGAAAGTATGCAAATATTTATATGGCATTTTTCATTTTTTGTATTTTTTTGTTGCAAAAATAAAAAAAATATACACAGCTGTATGGAGATGTAGGCCACATGTTCTTGTACCAAGAACAAGTTTCAGGGCCATATTTACCACATAACCCAGTTTTCGCTATTCGGCGTACATATTTTTTTCTAGTTGTTTTTTGGTTGGTCGCTCTCTATACTCTAAGGCACCTACCACCGGTCGGTGCAGCGAAAACAGTGTCGCATAAAACATAAACTGACACATGTTTTATTAATATACACGCCCCCGCATCCGCATACCACTACTCGCTGCAATTGGGGTTTAGTGGCATGGAGAGGTGGTGTTGGTGGTGATGTACACGTGTGCGGACAAATGTTGCAGCGTTGTGTTTTTGAGCAATGCTTAAGAACACAATGCATGTATGAATACAATACAAATACAAATGCATACAGCGGCATACCAACGCACTCGCCCACATTGTGTTCAGCCGGTTATTTCTGTAGAACAACAGTTGTACATGTTCTCTGGCAGACACAAAAAATTTTAAACCTGAAACAGAACAGAACGACAACAAAACCCCTAACAGAGAGGTAACAACAGCAACAATATCATCATCAGCATCATAATCATGGTCACAATCATCAGCATCATCATCGTCGTTGGTGCATTCCCTAGCCAAAATACAATGTCAGTTTTACGAGTACAACCCAAAATGTTGGTTGTAAGCGAGCGAGCGAGCATCGTGAAACCATGCTATAGGGGTTTTGCGCCAAAAATGCAGAAATTCTTGTTGTTTCACAACAATAAACAAAAACATAGCACCAAAATCACACACACACATGTACGCCAACAATGCATGGCAGATGTTTCATGCATTGAAAGTAAACATACAAATACAAAGAGAATAGTACAGCGACCGACCGACGGACGGACCGGGAAACTGTGGAAGAGGACCTGCTACCCACTGCCACTACTGTACCATTACAATTTCATCATCAAGGCCATTAAGACAGTTGTCGCAATGGCATCAGCAGGCGTTCAAAGTGAAAATAGCATGAACGAACGCCTAGAAACCTAAAAATGCAAATTGTGGTCCCATTAGATGAGGGGAGCTCGACGCCGGCGTACAGCTTATGTGCCTAATTGTTAAAGACAATTCCAACATTTGCTACTTAATTCGTGTGCCTGACGAAATTTTGTGAATTGTTTTGGTGAAGACAATGACATACCACAGCATTTACAATACAGAACAACCAACTATCATCAAACCATTAAAAGAGCTTAGTCGTTGTTTTTCAAGTATTAGTGGGAAATTTTACGCGAGGGGGAGAGTACATAAGTGGTTTATTGTTATTAGGAAATTCTTCTTCCTCCCCCAGAAAAATGATATCAATTTTTAAATGTACACAATGTTTCAATGTAGATGAAAGTATTTCGGTTGTTGCTGTTGTTTTTGAAAACAAAAATTTGGAAACATTTAAAAAGTGTCCCCTTATATGGGTATTTGTAAAGAATAATGATAAATGCCAATATACATAATATCACCAATTTGGAGGATTAATCCTTGCAGATATTCTTTATAGATTAGGGAGCCGGAAGCAATATTTGGTAGGAGATATTTAAGTATAGCATTTCGAAATGCATTATTTTATCGTGTCCACAGATTTGTAATACTCTTTTGAAATGCGCTACATGGTCGAAGTTGCAATGAAAAGAAAAGCCAAGAGATACCACATATCCACCATTATGCCACACGTTTCGCATATTGGCCAATGTGGCTTACAAAGGTCGAAAGGGAAGTTGGGATTATTTAAACATGTCTAAATAAAATATTTTGTTTTCGCCGATAACTGATTAGCTCACCCTACACATCAATATGGAACATAATTAAAATTATAGTACCATTTAGTTTCTTTTTCTCTTACTCTTACATTACACACCAATTCTGACTGCAACATAAACCTAGCTCTATACTAATTTTGGTATAATTTATTATCTTTCGTACACTTGAACCATTATTACAACCATTTAATACACATTAATATAAATCCAGTAGAAATCATATTTTCCAATTTCAGGATTCGAGCCCGATCGCGTCACTCAAATATAATTGTACCAAATTTAGTACAATTTCAAACACTTTAGTATGAATTTGCAAAACTTGCTATATGATCCAATTCTAAACCGCAAAATTATCCTAACTCAAAATTTTTGGATTCCAGCTCTAGCGGTTCATCAAAAATGTAATTTGTACCAAATTTAGTATACATTAGTATGAACTTTTAAGACATCTTACACAACCCAATCGTGTACCCAAAGAGTGATCCTAACTTCAAAATTTCATCTCTATCGATACACCCAAATCCACATTGTTACAATTTAGTGCACATTAGTACAAATTTCCAAAACTTCCTACATATACCAATCGTACACAAAATTTCAAATTCAAAATTTCAGGATTTTTGCTCTATCGGTCCACCAAAAATTCATACTGTACCGAATTTAATACCCATAAGTATGAATTTTCAAAACTACATCCATAACCCATTCCTACACTTCAAAAGTAATCTTATTTCCAAATTTTAGTGTTCCAGCTCTATCGGTTTAACCAACATAAAATTGCACCAATTACAGTACGATTTAGTAGTTTTTGTACACATAAGTAAAAAACGTCCAAAAGTACCTACATATTATAATCCTACACTCCGACGGTAATGTAATTTCAAATTTCAGGATTCCAGCTGCATCAATTTCTGCAAAGTCAAATTGTGCCACATTTAGTGCTGTTTAGTACTTTTCGTATACATGAGTACACATTTCCAAAACCACCTCTTTATATCGACCTTACTTCTCAACCTTGATTCGCATTCCAAATTTTAAGTTTTTAGCTCTATCCATTCACATGCTAAGAAATTGTACCAAATTTGGTACATTTTAGTACTCTTCGGATAATTATTGTTCGAATTTCTAAAAAACCCTTTAGTATCCTACTATCCTACACTTTATCAATGACCCTCAATCCAAATTTCAGAGTTCTAGCTCTACCGGTTCGCCAAATAGAAATGATACCATATTTAGTACTTTTTTGTACACTTCATTACGTTCTAGTATGAACTTTTTATCAGTCGCCTTCGGACCAAGAGTGACCCTCACCCAAGGTTTTATTCTAGCTTCAGCCGTTTCGTCTGAGCGTTGATGAATCGTTAAGTCAACCAATCAGTAAGTCAATCCCTTTACTTTTTTAATTGCATTTAAGAATAAAATTCAACCGTATCAAGGTTCGACATTTGACATTATACCAGATCATCCCTTTTCAGAGCTGATTTTTTGTAGTGAAAAGCAATTATTTCCATACGACCTACAATATTTTCCTCCATGGCAGCTTTCGGAAGTTAAGGATATGGCTTTGAATGCTAAGACGGTGGACACGATTTGAGAGATGTCATAGGAGCCAGGGTTCAATTCCCATTATTCTGAGACTTTTTTTCAAGGAAGTCAATGAAAACTATTTCATTCGAAACAATCAAACAAATTAGGGTTATTTGCTTGATCATCATATGTTCCGAATCAAAGTGACACTCCTATACCTAAATAATGGTAGGGCACATTCAGATGATGATGATTTCATACAGTTTTGTAGCAGCATCTCTATTTGGATCTTTCCTCCTTCAATTTCCATATCACTTCACTTTTAAAACGTTGACCTTTTTTCAATTTTCTATCTCTTCAAAGTTTTTTATTATTTTTTTCTTGTCTCTCCACCACGATTGAATGGTTATTTTAATAATTGCTTTTAATGGCGTTTTATTGTTTTGTCTTAACAGAAAAAAGTTTGCCAACACATGCCTATCTTGGTTGCAATTATCTGCACTTCATCTCTCCAGCGTCGTCATTATCAGCTGTAGCGCAGGAACATCGTCATCATCAATATCATCAACGAAAAAGCATCTTTATTGTTTCCTTCAACTGCTAAGAGAAGGAGCATCATCGTCTGTACATGTGTGTGTGTAAGTGTGTAACTGTGTTGTCGTTCGGTATGCAGTGCATGTCACATGAAATAAATGTTTCTAGTCTGGTCTAAGCATTTTGTGCAGTTTAGCGGCTGTATCTGATGAGCCATCAACTATCAGGGACAACGAAAACGAAAAAAAATAGTAACAGCAACAACAAACATCAGAGCTGAATGCATGAAGAATGAACACCATTTGAAACCACTAAAACATTTTTGCCTTTTAACTTTCCACTTAGCTTGGTAAAATTCCAGCGAATACACACACATATGTACATTCATATATGACGAAATATTTGTGTGTGAGTATGTGTGTTTCTGAGTATGCCGGCATTAGAAATGATCCAATCTAACGGTAGAACAAGTGCCACTGTATTGCCATTTGGGGTGACAGTTTCCAAAAAAATCTGGTGTTCTAAAAATCGACCAAACCGGACACACAAACTGTTTATAGACATGAGGCCTTTAACTCAAATTTCTAACATCAAATCTTTAATTGCAGTAAGGAAGCGTCTGCATCAAAATGCTTTTTTTCTAATTTAAGAGAATTTTGTTCAGCATTATTTTTTTTTTTAATGACTAAAGTCGAAACATTCTCCTTTTTTCTTCCGAATGTTTTAAAATGGCAACCCTGCTATATGCACTTATCCAACAGCCGACATCCATATATTATGGACACATTTTAGTTGATGGCTTCGTTGTGTCATGAGATTCTACAAAATTTGTTGTTTTTTTTTTGATTTCTTGTTTGGCGGCATTGCATTTAGTGTAATGTAGTTGTCAAGTTGCTAACCAACACAACTTGGATTGGTCATAAGCATTTCAAAAATCGAGTAGAAAAAAATTAAATAAAAAAACTATTCCCACACTTACACTTGAATGAGGTTAAATCTAGACCCTCCCACCACTACCACCATTCCATTCTGACACTATCCATTTGTTGTGGTTTTGGAAAAATTGTTTTTTGTTTTTTTTTATTCTGACCTATTTAAAGTAAAATGACGTTTTTTGCCTTGTGTTCAATTTATTGTGTGTAGTCCAACCAACATTTTTTCTATAGATAAAACAATTAATTTTTTGCTGTTGTTTTGTACTTTCTAAACAAAAAACAATAAATCAAAGCTGGTCAATTATGTTCAATACGGTGGAAAAATTTTAAAATTTTATTATAAAATTTTTTGGTTAAATGTAGGTTAAATGATGCTGGGCTTTTTGGTTGGCAAATCCGTCCATATATTGCCATATGCTGAACTCAATTTGAAATTTCGGTTTTAGTATATCGTTCTGTTTTTTATTTCTTTTTTTTTGAGCTGTGTTCGATATTTGCTTGGTACTCGACAAATTGCGCCACATAAAATATGCAAAAATTTAATTGGTATTAGAGTTGAATGTCTGTTTTTTGGTGGTATTTTTATTGTGCAATGGTATTAAATTAATTTCGAAAAACAAATTCTGCCAGAGAAGAATTTATGAAAAAATAGTTTTTATACAAATTAAAATGCATATGTTTTATGAAAATGAAGATTTATTTAAAAAGGTGTGGATTAAATACACAGTAATTAAAAAAATAATAAAATAAATATAATAAAAAAAAATAAAATAAAAATAATTCTAGATGCGAAAATTTCGTCAAGTGCTATCAACATTGTTGGGTGCAGGAGAAACATGTATCCACATTTGTGGGTTATTCTGCGTGTTAGATTTCTGGTAGCCAAAAGTATCTTCCGTGTGGTTGGTGTGTAAGGTATTGTCCTCCACTTCTCTCGCATGTTAATTTTCAACGATTTCGACAAATTGCAAAACATTTCCCCACACCACCACAACTTTTAACACTTCAGTGTTAATTTTAATCTATTTTTATTGTTTACAGAATTCAAATTAAAATTACTTTTTCCTGCTCATCAACAATAGCTAATATTCTGAAATGCTAAACTTTAGTTGTACCGCGTGTAGAAACAGTACTCAATGGAATTCAGACAAAACTGGTGGAAATTTAACTGCTTTTGTTTGTTATTTTAATTAGTTTTTGAAACGCTCTTAACCGCTTTAAAATGCGAATATCATCAACTCGAACCATTGCAAAGGAATGCAACAACAAAAAAATCGCTCACACAAAAATGTTACGGGAAACGCAGTTTCAGGGTAAAAACTCTCAACAACCGTGGTTCGCAGGATAAACAGGACTAAAGTGCAGTTACTGAGTACATCATTTAAAAATAAAATAGTTTAAACAATGGAATGCAACAACGACTACAACAACAACAATAACGTCAACGTTAAATATCTACAATAGAAGAGCAATTTAAATCTAAACTTAGTCTGTGCAATAGTAATGGCATTGCACGCCAGAGTAAAATGTAAAAGTCGTCAGTGATAGCCGCTGCAACAAACGTGCCCAAGTAGAGCGTGAAATTTAAAGTTGCCACTTAGGCAGTCAGGGCGTTGAATAGAAACCCAGCCAGTATAAAATGAGGAGAACAGAAAAACGAAACCTGAAATTGTCGAGAATGCTAGCATTTATATATTTACCACAAATATAGACAAATGTAAGTTAAAGCAGTGAGCGGAGCAGTATAGTCGGACGGGACCGACAATATGATACCCTACACAATTTCAACGAATATCTAATATTATTATCTGATCATCACCGAAATTAATAGGCGCTGTTGATGACCATACCTGGATCCTCATGGAAAATTTGAAAGCGATCAGTGTTTTATTTTGGTCCTGGTGTGGGTAATAGGTTACTAAATAATATATGAATTCGTAAGCACCTGTAAATATTTAAGTGTAACTCACAAATCCGAGCACATACAACAATTTAAAGGTAAACCACTCCGCTGTCAACTTCTCGGGTATACGTCCTTCAGGAGTAAATATATACGCCATAGAATACAATTATTGTCATTTTTCACGCAAAATACAGGGTCCATTTGACTCGCTAAATAATTATATATATGCTTATTATTGGGCCCGACCCAATTCTCCATGTAAAAATTCTAAATTTTTGGGCCATAATTGCGGCCTCTGGAGCGACCAGAAAATCAGACAAAAATAATGTTGTTGGTCTATTTCAGCACCCAAATATTGGCCAGACGGACGGACACATAAGTCTAGATCGGCTCAGCTAGTCGAGATATGACGATCGGTATGCTTGCGGCTGCGCAAAGACAGCATAGTTGTGCAGGGTATACAAATGACTGGAAGTTGTCGGTGCAAAGTGTCGAAGATCTTAATTCCTAAATAATTGAGGATATCCAAAAATAGTTTTCATGTATTCAAATAGTTTTTAGCAGCAATCTACTCTGAGTTTTGTAAACATTATATCACTTTGTAAGATATTATAAATAACCCTCCGAAATAATAGGGTTTGTTTTGGAGCTATGTACCTAAATTCTATATGCCACTAGACATCTCTATTTCCTAAAAAGACAGCAATTTTATTTTATTCACTTCAGTTATTGAAATAGTTTTCGCTGCATTTAAATGGAAGCTTGTTTTGCATGCAATTCACTTAGCTATGTTAAAATAGCCTTGAAAATTACACTTCTGGCCACAAGTTCTTTATGAAACTGAAACAAAATGCAAATGTAAATGCAACATTGACTCTCTCCCTTTCTTCCCGCCGTGCTGGCCACCTTAAAACTGACAATTATATGCTGCGCGGGTAAACAAGGCCCAGTCTAAACCATAGTAAACCCTTTACAATAGCAACACCAACAATTTATGTTGTGTCTCTTTTCATTACCTTTTTACACCCCCCACCCCTCTCTTCACACTTTGTCTCTCCTCTCACAGAAATGTAAAGAAAAAACACAAAACTGATTTTTAGTTTCACTGTTATGATGTTAAAACAAGCGGAAAACTAAAGAGGAAATGCAACAAGGAAATTACAAAAACGAAACAAATTCCACACAAAAAAACTTTTACTACTATACAATATTCTGTAAAGATGAATGAAAAGAATGAAAAAAACAAAAACGGGGACATGGGTACACGGCATAAATACGAACGTAGCAAAGGCCAATTTAATTAATAAACATAAATGGACAAAATAATTACCCTCACATAGTCGCCGTAATCATTAAAATAATTGAATTTTCTTGACTTTAATAAAATTGTAGAGAAATATAAAGAAAAATAAAACGAAAACTGAGAAGAGAAGCAAACAAAAATAAGAGACAAAAATAAGCCAATGGCTAAGGTCAAAATACCAATTAGAGCGTTAAGCCAAGCAATATTTTTTTCTGACAGCTCAAGGTGAAACCTCATTAACAAGTGATGTTAATAACTCGTTGAAAATGTTTGCTAATTGAAAATTAATATATATGTTTATTAAAATGCAGTTTTTGTACTTGTTGCTGTAGGAAGTTTTGTCTTTTTATTTCTTGGAATAGCTAGATAAAGGACAAATGTTGTTGTATTTTTTTTTTGTATTACACCATAAGGTGAAGTGCATAGTAAAAATGTAATATAATTTGCAACTCTTCGTTTATACCAAAATGAATGCCCCATCAGTTGGAAAAATTGCCTAAAGTCTTCAAAATACTGAAAATAGGATGGTACCGTTATGGGAGCTATACAAAAAACCATAAACTGGCATTGATAATTTTTTGTCGTAAACCCTTCAAAATACCAAATCATATGGGGGCTACCCGGTCACTGTGTCCAATATTGATCATTTTCGGTAGGGAGATTTTGTACTCAATGACACTTCAACATATAAAATTACAGATAATTTGGTTCGAGCTACATGCTCGAGCTCCTCATAATACCGAAAGTTGGAATTATGCCTTAAATGAGAGATTTCCTAAAAAGTGAACCAATATTGATCATGTTTAGTAGGAAGATTTGACAACCCACAAAAACCTGAAGAATCAAATTAGAGTCAATTCAGTTAAAAATCGTGTCCGCAACTCCCAAAAATACCGAATAATCGAGGTTACCATTTTATGAGTCCTATCCGGTAACATGGGCCAATGTTGATATATTTCTGTAAGGACATTTTCTACTCAATGTGAATAAAAAATATTAAATTGCTCCCATATTGGTTGAAACACGAGCCCAAACACCCCAAAATACCGATCTTTGGGGTGTAGCGTTATAAGGGAGTGCATCCAAAGTATCAAATTATATCCGATTCGTGTCTATGGGAGCTACCCTAAAAAAATAGACAAATATTGATAATTTTCGATAGGAAGATTCGACGAGATCCAAATGTAGCAAGTTGCAGTCAATTCGTTTGGAAAAAGTGTCAAAAATCACCATAATACCGAATAACATTGAAATATTTTTCCATTGAATCTAGAATCAAATCGCATTTCAACCCCGACAGCTGTATAATTATAAAACATATGCTGATGGTAATTACCACCCACACAAATATCACCTCACTTGTGCTGACAAAAAATAACACCTTCATTATTTATTAATAATTAACATTTATCATTATGATTCAAACGCTCAATGGGATAGGAGAGACATAATTCCTTATAACTTGTTTAATTATTAATAACATAATTTAAATGCGAATGCTTGATGAATTTTTTGTTGTACCTATATACAAATATATATTCACACAAACAACTTTGTTCATCTTCTTTTTGTCTTAATTCCATAGTTGGCCTGCCATTAGATTAATGCTAATTTTATACCTTTTTCATTTGCCTCCTTTTGTTTTGAGATTTTTCGTTCAATTTCAGCTCATTTTTTTTTTTTTGTTAGATCATAAACAGTCGTCTACTTCGCTGCTTCTTATCAGCCTCTTTTTGTTCTGGATTTTAATTCTCCATTAAATTAACCATATTCTCACAGGCTGGCTGATTGTTTTTTCGTTTGTTTTTTGTTCTTTGTTTCTTATGCATCGCCGAGAAGTGAAACAAGAAAGAATTAATTAAATTCATTTGAAAATTAAAAATTCATTTAATTTTCTTCAACCCAAATACTTTGAAGAAAAAGAACAAGAAAATGGAAAAAAAGAACGAAACGAAATGCAGAAAATTCATTCCCAAGACAGACTTGGGAATGAGTTATTCAACGTTACGGTCTGTTGTTCGTTACTTTTTTTTTATTTCTTGTTCTCAAAGTTTGTCATGGTTCCTTCATTAGCTGACTGACATCAGCCGTTCATTTGCCGAGCTGACTTACTAAGGTTGGGCATATATATATATAAGGGCACCTTGCATCAAACTTTGACCACCTTATGGAGTTGAGAATGCCTTAATTTCGGTGTTTCTTTTAATTGCTTTATTTCAGTCTGTTACTCGAATACACACACACTCACTTGAAGTCCGGAGGAAATCTTGACTTTTTTCCTTTTCTACAGAACAAACCGAATACAATTTCCCTGACTTTCATTTACTGTGTGCGTTTTTTTCTCTCTCTTAATTTCTTTAATTTCCAACTTCAATCAGAGTCCTGGTGTATATTTTAATGAATCTTTACATACGGAAGTGTCCTTTTTTGTCTATGGCCACAAAAGAAAAAAATCTTTCGGTTCCTTAAGGAATAACTGAGTAGCAGCAGAGCGAGCTATGTGAGGGGAGTTGTGTGGTGTGGTGTGGGCAAGTGCAGTAATTTTAACAATGATTTTCGGGGAAAATGTAAAAGTAAAATTGAAGCGTCTTTTCATTGTCGTCTGATTTGTGTTGGGTTTTCTTTCTTTTTTTCTTTAATTGAAAATAAAACATTAGCCAATTAGTTAAGTAAGAGCGAACATTGAATAAAATGTTTTCTTTGCTTTTTTCGTCGGGTATCAAATAATTGTTCTTAAAGTAAATTAATAAAATTTTGTGGGGGAAAAGTTTCGTTGCGAGACATTTCACATTACAGCGTTGAAGAAGTAGAAGGGTAGTCGTATATTTTACTCAAAATACATATTAGCCTTTAATTATACCCTCAGCCTTATAGTTAATGATGAGGCAAAAATGTGCCTCATCGAAATATTGGTTTTAGAACCCATGCTTATTTGGACTAAATCCGTTTCAGACAATTTGAAGTCGATTTAAAAATGTCCGTCCGACTGGTGCGCACGACAACTTTCGAATGGAGTACCTATTTCCACCAAACATCGTAATATTTCATCCAACAATTTGCTGGAAAATTATTTTAATAATATCATGCGAACGGACTACGCGATTTGAGCCGAACCTGACGATGGTGGGTCCCGTCAGTCCTCTCATTCTGGTACCTCTCCCGCAAAACGGGCAATATTTTATAAACTTTAGTTTAAATTAAAGAGTATGGTTTTACACAAACCTAATTATAAATGTACTACCCTGACAATAAAGGATCATATGACATGCTAAATCAAACTCCTACAAATATGGCCCAAATAGGATAAAATTACAATTTTATGAAGAGGGGACGCATTAGTCAAAATTTTTGTTGGTATAATTCGAATCTACTCTAATTAAAGAATGTCCGTACAAAATTTCAAGTGAAAATCTCAAGCACTCTTGAAGATATATCCGATTTATTGTGTCAGCATCAAGTGACGGCTAAAGGGCTTCTCAAACTTTAAACGAGTTTTTCTTTAAACATTTCTTTGCGAATGGCGGGCACGATAACTCAAAAACTAATAATCCAATCGGTTCCAAATTTTGCAACGTTTCTCTGGGAGTGAATAGATGAATAGGATAAACACAAACCTTATTTTTTAACTTGGTTTTTGGTAAAAAATCGGCGATTTTCCAAAAATATTTTTTCAAAGGTCCACCATTTTGTTAATTTTAGAGAGAAGTCTATAATCCTAGTTCATAAAAATAAGGACTTTTCTTTAATTACAAAAAAAAACAACAACAAAACAATAACAAAAAAATTTTGTAAATTATTTTTCTTCTCTTTTAAATCTTCAATTATATATGTGCAAAGTTACAAAACTTAACAAGCATTGGTATTGATTTACCAGCCCATTGAAAATCTTCAAAAATTAAAATCAAGAATGGGTGGGGTTCCCTTAAGTTGAAAAATGTATAAAATTACTTATTTGAAAAATATTGTTAATAAAAATAAGAAAATCAGTTACTTAAAGAATAGTTTTTATGTTTTTTTTTCATACGACATTACTGCCTTTCCATTAATTACTGCATTTATTCTTTTATTTATCGAATTTATTTAGGGTTAATTTATTAACTGCCCTTTCATTATAGCCCATACATTTTCAATTAGTTTTCTATATGAATAGAGACTAAATTTGAATCCACTTTAGGAGGGCATATATTGCGAAAAGATTTTGATCAATTTCATACCATCCTGTCTGCCATCTACATACATTAATTTCCACATTACTGTATACATTATTCCCCATTTTGACCATTTCAATTTTAAGAGATCTGTTAGTGTTCAAAAAAAAGCTTTCATTTTAAATTCACGAATCTTTAATGTTATTTAATTATTTCATAAATCCACAATTAACCCACTTTATGTTAGATTTCTGCCTATGATTTTCTGTGTGAGCAGTGTTCGATGAAAGTGTCGTAGTAGTACGATAGTTGTGGGGCAACTGACATGTAACCTTTACATATTGACACGTCAATATGTGCATACGAGTGAGCATATGAAATGAACCGAAAAAGTAATATGTAAACGTTGTAACGATACTTTCATAAAGCTCTTCAGCATATTAGTTTATGTTTGTTTGGGCCCCTGTGCGTATGTGTGTGCTTGCTTGTCGGCTTCTGTTGTCAGTTACCCAGAGACTAAAAGGGCAAATTGCACTGCCACCGCAATCAGTGCAATCAACCATAAAAACCACTTTGCTGCTGCAGCAGCATCATCATCGGCATCAACCCTCTGATGTACCTCCTCTCGATGGTGTTGTTGTCTTTTATGTAGATGCTGTGATGTTTTAGTTGTTGTTGCTGGTGATGGTAAACATTGAATAAGGTCTGATGACCCAACAATAATGACAAAAACAACACGGACACTATCTACACAATATGCTTAACCGCTACCTTAACGGTTTCATCGCTACCCTTTTGCTGCCCCATACATGTAACTCACTCTCAAACACTCTTACAACCAATCGAACAAGAGCAATCGAACGACGAACGAACATACGTTCAAAAACCTTTAACATTCAAATGCCATTATCAGACCCTCCTTGCACTCTGGTACATGTGTACTCGTTGTCATCTTCTTGTCCCCTTTTTTAAAAAGGCATCCTGTAAATTAACATCTCTGCCATGACCGCTTAAAAGTGACCACAAAAAATCAAAAGCCTTTAAAACAGTTAACCAACAGGGAGCAGGCGACACACATACGCCCCGTTACAAACCACGTTCCCTCGCTTTAACATTAAGTGTTTGTGTGGGTACAACACACGACAACACAATCTCTTAGGTTGTTTGCGCACACAGAATAGTATCACGACGGGAAATGCCATCGTGGTTAAGACCGAACACACATTGCTACGTGTCGAATGCGTGCCTTCACATAAGGCAATTAATAATTTTCACATAGCTGGGTTTTTAATGTCATGTTGGTCCTTTAATTAAGAATGACAAAGGAGTTTTTTTGTGCCGAACACAAGGAATTGTGAACAGGACTTAATATTATTTTTTTCTTTCTTTATTTTTACTGCAAGTCCTTTTTTGTTTTACCGTTTCGAATTTTTCTCTTACCTGGAAATTTATACAGCTCCACCTCGTTGCAATTAATTTCGATAAGTGTCGTTGTCTCATTCGGTAATCCGGCACATTGACACATGCTATTTAGTGGGCAGGAGTAGAGTATATCTTGAGGCTGTGAATTGAAGAGGTTGGCAAAGCTACCGCCGCCGCCACCACCACCTCCACCAGCATTTGGTATCACTGGCGGTGGCCCTCGTGCTGCTAACAGGTTGGAAGCACTGCGAGGAACACGATAACCAGGACCGAGAGACCCAGGACCACCGCCATCAAATTTCCAACAATCTGCCGTACTTCGAAACCAATACAGCAGTGAAATGGAAATTATTAACAGCTGAGGACGTTGATAATCCATTCTGTAAGGAGAACAAGATGAATATATTGAAATATATAATTTAGGAATATACGAATGAACAGATATATCCATTTCCGTTAATTGGTAAAATAATCAGTGGGTCAATGATTACTCATTCAAATGCGGAAAAAATTTTTCAGACATAAGTCTGGAACTATTTGTTTCTCAAAATATTTCTCAAATGATTATCAAAAGGTAAATGGCTACCTTTTGCACATATGCCCTTCCCCATATCAAATTTCATGATGTTCCGTGGTCTGGTACTTGAACATTTCAATACAAAAAGGGTTCTCACTCAATTTATAATGCTGTCACATGTCACGAACCCCATTCTCGCTATCGAAATTTTTAATGCAAAATATTATCCCAAAAAAAATCTACTTAATTATTGTCCTCTACTTGTTTTTATTATTGTTTTCGTTTTTTTCATGTTTTGATTTAATTTATTACCCCCAAAAACATTGTAGTGCATAGTCTTGCAATCAATTAAGTCATGACACATTCGGAACGTGCCTTAAACACATTCACGGATGTTAAGGTCAAATGTTGTAGTTCAGTATTTTGACCTTCATAAATATTCTCAGTTTTCATAAATTTACTCTGAAAATACAGTTGCATAGATGGGTAAGAGTGGCCCGCCCGTTTGTATTATTTCACCCCTTTTATTTGATGCAATTTTCAATTTGAAGCTGGTGTGTTCAAATTTGATTCATAAGTGCCAAATGTTGTCACGCAATGTTTTCTCCCTTATTAGTAGGTTGTGAGACAAACTTGAAGCGTAAATAGTGTATTTATTATAATTAGCGTGCGAATTGTAAATTTATATTGTATTTTTTTAATGCAGCATTCTAATACAGTTTCCTTGAATATGTTGTCATGTGAAATCAAATCCTGTTTTTAAATTCCAAAAAAGTCATTCACAGAGTTTTATGGAAAATATAACATATCAATTTATAAACTCTGAAGGTCATACAAACTTTTTGCAAAAGCTGGGAATATAAAACTGTAAATAATATATAAAGATATTATGGTTCTTAATTTGCTAGCTTTATTTTGTTCTCCCAAATATTTTATGAGCTGAAAACAATTCGATTTCCAAAATGATGTTTCATAACTTTATATGGATCTATGAATATTTCCCCCCTTATGTATATCTCTTTAATAAGTGGCCACAAAATTGTTATGATTAAACAAATAAAAAATACCCTTAAAGATTTCATAAACTATTCATAAAACTACAAAAATCTAATGCATATTTCCAGCCATCAACGCTTTTAATACTTCAAGGTATATACTTTGATGTTGAAATAAATAACGGAATATGTTTCTAAACTAAAATTCGTGTTAGTCTCATTACGTCTATTTAGCATGCTAAAGCCCCATAAAATGTTTGAGTATAAAAAATTATAACAAAAAACAAAGCAAAGGAGGAGGAGGAGGAGTACGGGTGTTAAAAAATAAGCTTTATGGTGTATTTTTATGTGGGTATGTGTAATAATAATAACGCTGGTGTTGTCATTAACACAGTTAGTACTTCAAAAATATGCAGATGTGTTGGAATTCACCTGTTAAAAGCTCATAAGTTCAGTATTTAGTATTTTTACAGTGTATCCTGGATACAGTGTATCCTGGATAGTAATCATAGAACAATGAATCATATGAATAGAACGAAAAATTTATTAGAACGAGTTTACTTTAAAACTGATTTTCAAAGGACCTTGCTGTAAACCAAATAGCTTTAAAAGTTAAACATGTTATTTGCGGAGGAGGTATTCGGAGTTATACATTGTTTATTCGTTAATTAAATATATTTCGTATTTTATGTTGATCAAATATATAATATTGACCCTTTTTGTAGCATATACCAGAGGAGACTGACCTGATCTATGCTTGGTAAAGATAATAAGTTGTGAAAATTTTCAAATCGGTCATTCCATTCTCCTAATATTGGATTTATAAATATTGAAAATGTCGACCATTTGTGTGCGAGGTACCTGAAGCAGTGGACCAATGGGTCCCATTTTCAAACTTGATCCATTCTTGGTTATGATAGTAGGTTGTGCAAAATTTGGTTCTATCCGCCTGATATTGGATTCATAAATATTGAAAATGTTGACCATTTGTAGGGAGGTACCAGAAGGAGTGGACCGATGGGTTCCCTTCTTCAAACTTGATCTAGGCTAAGTAATGATAATATGTTGTACAAAGTTTGGTTCAAATCGGGCATTCTATTAACTTAACTGTGGGGGAGGTATAAGAAGGAGTGGACCAATAGGTCCCATCTTCCTACTTAATCTAGATTCGTTAAAACCGGATAGTGCGTTTGTATGTTCTTATAAAATTAATTTTTAGCACAATTTTGACTATTTTGTAAGGGAGGTGTCAGAAGGAGTGGACCGATAATTCCCACAAGACTTCAACACAATGTTGGGCCAATTGACAGCCGTTTGAAAATTCTCGAAATTTGAAATTGGGCAAAGACATAGAAACCCTATAGACGCGACTATATGCATTTTGACAAAATATATAGGGATTGGCGCTATAAATGAGAAGGAATTTCCAATTTCTATTACAATACATTTTACATAATAGCGCATAGCAATACGTAGTCGAGCGCAAAAGACATATTGTTGATTTTTGCCTCTGACCAAAAGGTCGATTTTTGACTTTGACCTAAAAGTCGACTTTTCGATTTTGTCAAACCTGTTCAAAATCGACAAAAATTTGATTTCTTGTATGAATTGTCGTCAAAATATAATAAACCAAGCGCTATGATGAAAATCGTATGTCGATCTTTAAAAGTCGAAATTGCGATTTTCTAAAACATCAAAATTTGACTTCGATTTTTATACATAAAAAGGCGATTAATCGATTAGTCGAAAATCGATTAAATAGTCCCAAGTTTAGCACAGAATAAACATTTTTTCGAAGTGAAATCAGCATCATGGCTCACAATGTGACCCATTTCATATAAATTTGTCTTCATTATACGTTCCTGTTAAAACATTTCTGATATATGAAATGTTTTCACTTTTGGTGATTAATTTTGGGTCGACACTTTTTGTTTTTATATTCGGCTAACATTTTAACGGTTGAGTGTGTGTGTTCGACGACAGTTGACACGCAATGTGAATGTGATTAGGGCACGCATTAATGAACTCATGCCTGCACACAGTTGTACACACGAAAGCGCTTTGTCACTCATTCATCAGTATCAACACAACAAGCAAATGCAAATATTTTCGGGTTTTTCTTTGTTTATTTGCATATTTTGGCACGTCAATGCCACCGTGGCAGTTCATTGTTAGTGTTATGGGTGAAAAACTCAAAAAAATTTAGTGTTTTTTTCAAAATGCGACGACATCAATGCAAATAGTCAATAATATTTATAGTAAAAACCTATGCCAATGAATGCAATAAAACACCAAATTTATTAGAGGTTAACGTGGCAACAAAATTGTGAAAATATGCGAATAAATTTATTTATTCAAATATACGAGAAATTCCATATTCCAAAAACTCCATGGACTTTGTATAGGCATAATCTCAATTTCAGATTCACATACATAGATGTACATATCTCATTTACATGCAATGTCCCTTACCTTAAATGGATCCATATTACCCTGTTTTTTTTGTTCTTTTATATAATTTTTATCAATTCAATCTACCCATTGATATTATATGAAATTACGAACATTTGTAATATTACACCACACATATCTATAGCGGTCTCATTTACATTTTTTCACGTTTGCATATTTTTGTATGCGTGCCAAGTTAACCGGAAGCATAACAATTGTGTTAATATTTTGCCCACGTCCATTGAATTATTATTGAAACTTTCGTTTTTGTGTTTTGCTGTGGCACATTTTAATTCAAATGTTTTCGTTAATATATCGCTTGAAATATGAAATAAAAGGTGATTTTTACGTTTTTTTTATAAAAAATTGTTTGAAGTGTGCCACGTGAACATAATATCGTATATATTATTGCGAAAATCACTTAACCGTGTTGTAAATTAAAGACATCAACCAAACACAAATCAGGATTCGTTACTTTTAATTATACAACTGGTAACATTGAACTTTGTCCTTGTCACCACCTAACTAATAAACAATTCGGGTCAAACAAAATCTTTAATTTTAAAACTTAAATATTTTTATTCATTTATTTTTTAAATAAAATTAAGTTTCAGCATAAAACTAGGGAAGTATAGAACAGAATACAACAATAAAATAAATAATTTTTAGGAATTTACTGTAATAAGAAGGGGTCATGGTTCATGGCGTATACAATATGACTTCAAGTATACGCAATGTGTACCAAAGGAATGCTAGTGGGGAAAACAATTGAGTCGTATTTCTACACATACATTTTCCTTTTCACTGGAATGAACGGGATCTCCGTCCAAAATTTTGTGATAATTTTTCCACAACTACATAATTGAATTTGGTTACAATTCATAATTGATCGACGATCGATCTGTGATCTCGTTGAGATAAGGAAACAATTATTCGAAGGTGTAGGTGTAGAAACTCGTCTGAATTGTGTTTCCCACTAACATTACTTAGGCACATATTGCGTATACTTGATGTCATATTGTATACGCCATGACCACTTTTTAATACACTGAAGTTATAAATTCCTCCCAGAGGGCCTAGTCATATATTCACAAGAACCTTGTTAAAAAGCAAGCCATAGATTTTTATAGTTTCTTTTTTCAGCTGTAATAAATTTATGGAAAGTAGAAACAATTCCCACAATATAAATAAAAATTAAATTAATGTCGTTTTTTAAAAATGTGTCATACAGACATCATGTCCATTCTTGTCTGCCATTTCTCAACTGCAATTAAATTAAATAAAACACACCTTATTTTTTTGTGTTGTAGTTTGCTCCGAAAGCTGTGGCACACACCGATATATTAAGCAAACATCACGAGTGTAATAAAATTCCTAACTAACTAAATGATTCGTTTTGTTCTGTTCTGCTGTGCTGTGCTGAGGAACCCCATCAAAATGAAAATTTTTTAGTTACCCTAGAACATGGCCACAAAAACATAAAAACGAAAATAACTAGCGACCAGTTCATTATAAACGCTAAACGTTAAGCAATTATAATGGACAAAACACGAGGGCATCGTAAACCTAACAGGAAAAGAAAGGAAAAACATTCTACTCGCTCCTTTCCCACTTTTTTTCTGCTGACACTATGCCATGGACATTTCGAGCACACGGTCCTAGTGATGATGACATTCGTTTATGACAGTAACAACACAGCAAACAACCACAAATTATGACAAAAGATACACAGAAAAGCGAAACCAAGTGACAACCGACAGAACAAACCAAAATTCAACAAACGTAAATAAAATAAAATAGCAAGAACAACAGCAACAACAACAACAACTAAAATAGCATTAACTAAGAACCTTGTTGTTCGCCCTCTTTGTCATGGTCTATTCCGTTGTGGTTGTTGTTGTACATTTCGACACTGATAAAAAACAGAAGTGGACACAATATGGGTTTTTTGCTTCTGCTTATGTTTTGGAAGTATTTTGAAATAATGCCCAGTTTGTTGTCGTTGTGACAGCCATCATTGACAGGGGTGCCTCACCTTCATCTAGTACTTAAAGAGGATGTTGACAGCCGTTTTTGGCGTTGTTGGCGAGGGGATGTATTTTTTTTATTAAGCCTTGGCATAGTGTGGTGTTGCTTTTACTACTCATCCTTGTTTTTGCTATTCAGGGTCTTCTTCCATGGTACTATCCTCCACCTCAACAGCATAACAGCAAAACAGCTTATTTAAAATAGCAACAACACCTGTTCCTCCTTAAGGTACATATATTTTGTTGATGGATTTTAATTTAAAAATTGTATTAGAAATTTAAATATCTAATTTAAATTTAGCAGAGTGATGTAATGTCACCTCAGGGGGGATATTATATTTTGGCTCGGTGTCGGCGATTAGATATAATAGTATTTAAGGTCAGCAATGTGATCTTCCAGTAATCTCAGATGTCCATTTGTGACACCGACCCGCCTGAACAGTAGACTTTCCCTGTCAACGAGCAATGAAATGGCGGTAAAATGGACATCAGCACGCATTCGATGTGGCCATCCCTCTGTTGTAAACTAATTTAATTGTTGAAATTGTTTTTGTCCTCTGCAAGTAAATATTTCACACAGCTACTGTGTTTCCCAGACAACTTCATCGTGACAACAAGTTTAAGTGGATGTGTTAATTAAACATTGTCTGCGACATAAGAGTTTCGTATTCAATTAGATGTCTCGTTTTTATTTTCTGATGTGATATATTAAATTAATTGGTGTCGAAGGTAGTCCACTCCTTGTCTAGTCGTATGCCAGATATATTTTCGTGAAAGCCTTCAGTTTTTCAATTAGTTAAAATATCACCTTGAAGAGAGTTTCCATATCATACTTAGGGGTCATATGAATATTGTATTAAACATTTTAGATTCAATTTGTTGCCTGTGACATTCCAATGGTTCCGTTTCCCTACGCAGAATCGTTGCTACTTCCTATCAATCCTTATTTTTTATCTTTATTTTCCATCTATCAAGGTAAGTCCGTTTCGATTGTTCACTTCTTTTAATGTGACCCGTTTCCTTTCCATGTACCTTCTTAAACAATTTGTCGCATTTCTTTTTGTTCATACTCAATTACCGTTTACGATGATGGGTGAGGGGGCTAAAGTTCACCTAGCGAGAAATCTCAAGTCTTCAATGCATCCGTGTTTGTCACGTTTGCAAAAAAACGAATTTTCTTTTAATGATTTAAGGATTAACAAAGCATTTGTTATTACCAAACGAAAAAAAAAATCCAAATCATTTCCTTGAATTTTGAAAGAAGAAAAATTGAAAAACGATTATCCATGTCACAAAAAAGATAATTTAAAAACCAAGTTTTTGCATGAATTCTATTTTCGCCTAAACCTTCAAGCTTCGATGATCCTTCCAACAATCCCCCTTTAAAAAGTTATTTGGCTTTGTAATAGGACTCCGTTTTAAAGAGGATAGAAGGGACGGCAACAGCAACACCAAGGACGTTGAGTTTAACCATTGGAAATACTAACCAACGCATGCTAACAATATTATGATCTCATTAACGTAATCCCAAATGAAATTAAATTTCCTGTTGGGGGAGGTGGCTGGCTTGCTGGCGGACTTGTAGAAGGTGGCATTGGTTTGTTAGTTGCCAATGGCAACATAAAACATTAACCATGAATAGATGCGTTCAACGGAGTCAGGATACCAGTTTCTATGAAACCAAAATAATAAATAAAAAACAACAAGATGTAAAGGAAAACAGATATTTTCTTGCAATAGAAACAAGACGAAGGCCAGGGTGGAGAAATTTTTTGAAATCCTAACTTTATAATAGCGCGGTAGAAAGCTAAAGGGCAACCACACGTGAAACATTAAAAGATTAAACGGATTTATGCACGATAAACATTACAATACCAATCACCCAAAGCAAAGCCGGCAACAGCAACAACGCGATGGAGTTTCAAAATAATAAACTCGGAAATATTTACAAAGTTTTTTTTCCCATCCAACACACAAAAAAGGCAATGTGGAAAACAACCCATCCAAGAATCCACAAAAGAAACAGAGAACACTTGAAGGAGTTTCTGAAGAGTCCTTAGAAGCTATACTCATCAACCTTGGCGTTCGTTGCCACGACATTTTTGTCTCTAAGATTACCTTAAGTTGCTTATGGCATTCAGTGTCTGCGTTCTTGTCGGGGGGTAATTCTGTTTTGTTTGTTGCTGTTGTTGTTACCTTCTGTTGGATATTACCCAAAGGTTCTTCAAGAATTTTATGTTAAATTCTTATTCCACATCGTTGTTTTTGTTTGTCTTGTTTCAAATATTAAACGTAAATATGGTGGAAGAGTGACGAAGAAAAAAGTTTCGAAAGGTTCTTAAGTAAATGTGTCACCCCTTTAAGTAACTGGCTGGCATTTGGTGTCACTATGTCAATCAGACTGTTGAAATTTTAAAGTCAAGTCAATTTACTTCAAAATCCAACAGCACATTTTAATTGAAGTCCATAAGGTATTCTTTTGTATATATAATTTATCGAAGAGAAATTTGCTTTGTCTTTAGATTAGAACATAGGAATTTATGTCGACTGGAATAGTGTATTCACTAGACTGTGTAGAGAATGGGTGTTAACACTTTTTTCGCTAAGGTCTAGTCATGAGTATCCCATCTTACATTATTATTTTACTTGGTTGTTTATTATTACGACTTTGTGTAGTGAAGTATCATAGATAGCGGACTGCAATTTTTTGTATAGTATCATGTGCAAAGTTGAGGCTACATCGAATATTATGTTATATTGACTCAATTTCTAAAATATTAGCATCAATATTTTTTGTTGGTTCCCCGATTATTATTGACTGTATCTTGTCGGAACTACTACCGGTATTTTTCATGATAGCACTTATTATCATCATCCCGATAATACTTTTTGGACTCTCTAGCATAGTTGTGTTCCCTATGTTTTCGACAGTCATCTTCTCTCATGCTGTAAATTATGCATCAAAATAATCGTGATGCATAATGTGTGGACGCTCAATATTTCGAATTGTTTTGACTTTTTTAATGCACTCGTTGCAATTCTAGGAAACTAAGGAATTATCGTAGTTACGTTTTCGTTTAAAATATAAGTCCTTGTCTGTTCCTGATGGCTGGATCAGGGCCAGATGAACATGCGTCATGATTTTTTCTCTTAATTTGATATTTATATTTGATTGATACTTTACAGATTACGGTTGAAAAAAGGCTTTGCGCACCAATTACGAACTTTGCATTGAGGATTTATTTTATGAACCAGATATTTTTTGAAAAAATTCAACTACAAATTCTTGTGAGTTGGTAGGATGATAGTAATTTTAAATTGCCAATGAAAATATGGTAAGATTAGCAAAATGTTATGTCGCAAGTCAAAAGTTCAATAAACTACCGAACCACCGTCATCATAATAATGATAGATGTGAAAATACAAATAGTTATTTCCAATTTTCCACCCAGCTAAGCTTTCTTCCTCTTAGTCGTAGCTCAGTGATGGGTATCCTTTGTGTGTATCGAAAAAGAACACTGAAACTGAAAAATCATAATTTGAAATCATTCACATTGGTAATCGAAGCCTTATTCTCTTTTGCTGTTCTTTTCGTTTTCCTTTTTTCCTAGCAAATGAAAAGCTTTTTCCTTTCAAAGGTCAATCAATTGATTCTGATGACGATGATGATGATAGACCATAAACGAAATGATGAAGGCAAGCAAGCAAGGATGACGTCGATGCTATCATCATCAGCTGTATCTAAAATCATCATTCTCCCTTTAGCTTGTCGTCCCATTTGCCATCTTCATGATAGGTTGGGTAATTTATTTAAATTTTAAATTTCCTGCTGAATAGGCATTTCAATAGCTAATAGCCAAAAGAATTTCAATGTATCTGAGCAGTTGGGTTGTGAAAAAGGTAGCATATGATGAAACAGTTGCCTATCTACCTACCCATCTACTCACAAACGATGGAAAGCAAAATAGACGGCAGAAAAAAATAGGCACAAAAAATAAATTGAAATTTGATTAAATTTTTATTGAGGTCTAAACGGAATATGGAAAAGAAAATTTCATAAAAAAGAAATCAAAAATTCAAGAATCAATTGAACTTTGAAAACTTTTGTGATTTTTTCTTAACTTTGTTAGGGTTTTTGTGAGGAGTGTAAAATATTGCTATTGGAAAATATTTCTTTTAAATTTACATGCACATTTACAAAATATATCCAGCTAAAACTTCAAAGAAATTCTCGAAGAACAAGGGTACTAATTAGTCTAGAAATTGTTCATATACATTCCCTAATATTGTATTATATGCGTAATTGCACATCCGTATTAGAGTGTATAATTTAGATTTTGTCATCATTTTTGTTCCACCAAATATTTATATTGTCATTACCCCGACCAATGGCTTGGTATGTTGAGTGAATACCTTCAATTGTTTATTTTGGTTGACACCTTTCCATTTTCAAACGAAACGAAACTTTTTTGGCTGTTTGTTGTTATATTTGGAAGGGGAGCATTTCATAACAAGCCTAAGTGGCATTTGCATAATAAGCCGTAAAATTACAAAATCTTGTACTTTATTAAAAATCAACAATGCTAAATACGAAAACCGCCTCAACCTCCGTGGGCGGGCGGATGATGGCGCACTTTTGACATTGGTGAAAATGAGACACCGTTGGTTCCGCATAAAAAGCCATTTTATAAATACTTGTTCGCAGGCTTATAAACGACACCTACACAAGCGTTCGAACGAACGAGCAAACAAACACATGCAAAGATGTACTTACACATGTATGTATACAACAAAAGATACATATCATTGTCATCAACATCAGCACACCAACATCAACATCGTCATAGTCATCATCATCATCGTTCACATCATGGTAATAACAAAAGGTAAGAATAAGGACAACAACAGCAGCATCCAACTCACTTCGTAGAAAATCCTCACACGCTAACATTTACTTTAATACACCGCACAGCAGGAGCGTCCTTGACGTTTGTACTATATTTCCCCAAGTGTGAGTCTGTGTGCCTCTCCACTGCTAAGTATTTGTGTATATTCATTCTAATAATAACACTTATCAAGCAGACACATTCCTTATGTTCACATTATCCTGTCGCTCTCTTGAAATATTCTTAAGCTCATTCAAAAAAGAGACATTTTTAAGATGTTTACATGTAAATCAAGTAGAAATCCTGTTAAAGGGATTTATCAATTAGAAGCAGATATACATGTTTATGCACGCAACGCAAGCAAGCGGTAAACGGATTCTGTCGTACTTTTTTTTACAAAGAACGAGCCGCAGCGGCGGCAGCACATCTAAAGAGATATTCCTTGGGTAAGCCACTTCCAGCATAGGCATCTCTGTAGCATTACGGAATTTTTTATCGAAAACCTCAAAAAATGTTGTTATTAGTCTACAACGTTCGTTAGTGGTTGTAGTGGTTTCTGTGACAGCTACACATTGAAATAAGCTGATTTTTAGCTAAGCTAAAAGGTTTCGCGTGTTATAATGATGTGGGGAGTTTCATCAGTGGTTGGGTTGAATGTTAATTAGACGAAATGAAGACAAGGGCGTGTTTTTAGTTTAAAGGCCTTTACTTAAAGTAGGTGTTAGTTACAGCAAAAATGTGGTTCAGAAATATAAATTCTGCGCCAATTTAGATATGACAGCATTTAAGTGAGAGAACCTTCAAATGCATATAGTGCTATTAGTCTTAGAATGTTTGGTCCAAGACCACGTAGATTCCGTTCAGGAATTTTTGATGTTCGCCAAAAATGTCGTTAAAATCGGAGAAATGATCGAAGTTAGTAGTCGTAACAACGCCCAGGATCTAAAATTCGACCATAAACCTTTTTTAAACCATTAACAATTGATAAAAATTGGCCAACAGGAGTGGTGTCGTGTTCTACCAGGACATCGGTAAAAATGGCAATCATACAACAAAAAGGTGAAACCCAAATTTTTAAAGTCCCATAAAATAACAATTGATAAAAATTGGCCAACAGGTAATTTTGTGGTCACGATTTTAATTTTTCAAGATTTTCAATGGTAAATCAATACCAATGCTTGTTAAGGTTTGTAACTTTGCACATATATATTTGAAGATTTAAAAGAGAACGAAAAATAATTTAGAGAAAATTTTTGTTATTGTTTTGTTGTTGTTTTTTGTAATTAAAGATAAGTCCTTATTTTTGATGGCGGGCATGATAACTTCCCACTGGAACATCGGAATCCGAAAATTCCAACGGTGTTAGAAAGAGCACATGTCTGTCTCTCGTATGCACTAGGATTATTGACTTTGCTCTAAAATTAATAAAAAGGCGGACCTTTGAAAAAATATTTTTACGATAGCTACTCACAGAGAAACGTGATAAAATTTGGAATCGATTGGGTCATTAGTTTTTGAGTTATCGTGCCCGCCATTCACAAAAGTGAAAAACGCGTTTAAAGTTTGAGAAGCCCTTTAGCCGTCACTTGATGCTGACACAATAAATCGCCTATATCTTCAAGAGTTTTTGGGATTTTCTCTTGACAATCTTGAATTAGTGTAGATTCGAATTAAATCAAACAAGTTTTTGACCCCGAGAATGGGGGGTCCCCTTAATAGACGTTAAAAAATTCGCGGTCATGTCGCGATTTATTTAATATTTATTTTATAATTTTGTCTGCGTCACTTGCTGTTTGATACGCGTGTGCCAATTTTTGATAAAAATAACAGTATAATTCAGTTTCTTAAAAATAAGAGACCAACGAAAAACTATGATGCGCTGCTACGAGGAGATTAAAACTGCATCGGAGAATAGAAACAATTACACTGGCGCAAGCATACTTAGGCTATGATAAATAATTGGTTTTTGTTTTTCTTTTTTTCGGATCAGTGTAATCAATACAAAAATTCTTGGCCACACCTAGTCAGATTTCTAAGATATAAATTATCTAGCCGATTAATATAATTAATCGCTAAAATAATTACGTAATAATACATACTTTTGAGTTTGTCTCATATATAAATTGTTTATTGATATTTTTTTATGTTCCCAATTTACCATTCCACATTTTTTCCATAGTTGTCTGTATTATATTACTTAATTTGTTTAATATCAAAAAAAAAAACGTATTTACATTTTAGAAAACAGATTTCACCTTTTCCATTTTAAAACGAAATCATTGTTAATGTATATCGAATTACATTTGGTTTCGTGAAATTCCCAAACAAACCATTGAATTTCAATTAGAAATTGTTAGTCTTACAAATGTTCTGATATCATTTTACAGCTCATTGAAATCTACGGATTATTGTTTAATTCACCTAATATGTTTTCCCGATCCAATGAAAAGTATATGTACAATTGTTGAGAGAAGTAACAAGGGGGCAAGGACTTATTTTTTTCCAAATCTAAAAGACATTTAATATTTTGTTTGCCAGATATATATTGAAAACATATGCTTTCCTTTTACATACCAGCAGCTATGGCAACCAAAGCTAAATGGTTAAATTCTACCGGAGTTCAAGTGAATTACAAATCGATTTTGATTTGGTGTTACCAGTTCTGCTCGCAAACAGGTGAATTAAATTCCCCAAATAGGTTATGGAGAAAGCAATTACCCAAAGGTTCTAATAGTAGCTGAAGGCGGCATCTACAAATATTATGTACGGCGTACTCACACATATACACGAAAACACGTTTCCATTTTAATATCAAATTTATTTCTGGCGTTTAGTAAATTGTGTAGGTGTGAATGTGTTTTATCTCCCTTAGATTTTAGCCCAATTTTCCCTAATAACAATGAATGAGGGAAAGAAAGAATGTATGTTTACATATTTCTCCAAATTTGTTCGTTCGTTCGTTGTTATGCCTTCTCCATAAACGTTGCCCTCTTTGTGATAGACCCTTTTTGGTCTATTTACAAAAAATATGTTTCTTAGTTCATCTCGTTCGTTTTTTTTTTGCTTTGTTAGAAAGAGGTTGATTCAAGGCATACAATAATTTATGAGAAGGTATCTCAATACCAGACAAATACAAGCATTCTGGTGAAGCCACAATTTATGGCTTTTTGTGGAAGTAGAAAAAAAAAACCAGAAAGCCAAAATGGGTCGGACTGCCTTTTTCATAGTTGTATGACCACTACGAATTGGTAGCTTAGTTTATATGGGGGCACAATCAATATTTCAATTTACATGTAGATAAGTCGGCAATTGGAGTATGGAAAATATAATAAACATTACTTTATTTGCCTACCTAACCATATCATCTGAGTTATTAAAAATATTTCATATACTAGATTTTTGTAGTTTGCGCTAACAACATTTAATAGATGAGGCACGAGGGTGTGTAAAACCCCTAAACGAGGCTATATATATATATTGAAAAAATTGCGCTAAGTGGAAAATGAATTACGGCTTCACTCTTGATTAAGGTTTGTTAAAAAAAATAGCACCATATCCAAAGTTTGGACATTTCAAATACTCCATTCAGGACAATTTCCATTTTGAAATAGCTCACATGTTAGGATACCTATATTTGGTAGTATAGAGCTATAAGACGTATTTTACAAGGGAATTGATTGGTATTTTTGGAATCCTCCACCATGGTATGGAGGGTATATTAGGTTTGTTTTTCCGTTTGTAACTCATCGAAATATTAATTTCTTACTCTACAATATATATATATATATATATATATATATATATAAATTTACATAGAGTTGTCTTTTGTCTGCAGGCATGTCAAGTTCGAAGATGAGCTATATCAGTCCTCGTTTAGGCATAATAAAATTTAAAAATAAAATTTAAAATTTCTCCACTTTTCTCCACTAAAAATTATAAGAGTGGACCGATACTCTTTGTGGTAGCCCCCATATAATGATACCTATCGATTTTCGGTATTTTTAATATGTAGCGTGAAGGAAGGTATTGTGATATAAAAATGTTAGGTTCGAAATCAATTAGGTCCTCAATAAGGCATAGCACCTCATGTAATGATAACTCTATGTGTTATGTAATTCATACGTGCGCATACCTTTTTTTTCAATGAACATTTTCATGTAGATTTTAGGAACAAAACCTCCATTAAAAACAGAACAATCGAGTGGTACAATTATCGGTGGATCTATGTTTGAAATTCAACTGTAATAATAATTTACTAGCGAACGTAGAGATTTAGTCAATATCACTCATGTTGGCTCATATTTAATTATTATATCTGCGATGATAATAATAATGTTGCGAATTTGTGTCAAGATTGTGTGGTATAGCTGTAGTCTAAGTCCTTGCTCTGTCTGGGTAAATGCTTTTAAATTATATATTTTTTCACATAATAAAGAAAATGTTTCTGGGAAAATAATAATTATGTTGTGGGGAATTTTTTTTTTCTTTTTTTCCTTGATGTGATATATCGTCGTTTCCGTTTGCTGCTTCTATGTTCTTAAATTTTTTACAAGTGTCTTTTGGGGGTGTGCTTGTGTGGAGAGGTTTTTGCACATGTTGTAAGTATTTTAACAATCATTAATCTTCCTCATATTGTTTGTGGTATTTCGTTTTTTTTTTTTTTTTTTTTGTGGCAAATTCCCCAGAATGTGTTGAGTTTTGTGTCTTCAGACTGAGAGGGGGTCAAATGTTGGGTAATGTGAACAATTTATCTTCTATAAGTAAAAGATAAATTCAAGAGAATGTTTTTCAAGTGTATATGTGTGTGTGGCTGTGTTTGTGTGTCACAATTATGTTTTGTGTAAACAAAATTATGGTGAGGAGTTGTAAATTAGATTTCTTATACCGAATATTTGAAAAGGGCACATAATACAAAAAAATCTGATATATGTCGAGCTGAGGTTTATCTGCAATGCCTTCACAAGTGAGCGGGGAAATAATTTATTATGGCAATCTCTTGAAGAACCTAAAATGAAGTAGGTAGCCCCTGTGGCCCTTGCATGTTCACCATTATCCGGTTGACACTTTAAAATGCTTGAATGCAAACCGAAGCACCCTTTGGCACTCGAAATGCCAAGCTCTATTATGTACGTAGACACTCACAAACACACACACACTGTGCACACCAACACATACACACACAGATTTATCCACTTTCACATTTACACAAATTAATAATTCAAAAGCAATTTGCGCATAAAGCTTTTGCAATCTAATTGAATTGTTTACAAACTGAAAATGCATTGTTTGCCCTGACGCCACCGAAGGTGGTTCAACGTTAAACTCAGAGGGGGTGGCTATTGGGTGTGTGCATATTGCAACGGATGTAACCAAATCACAGGCTGTTGAATCGGTGAATTGGTGGCTTCCAGATGCATGCGGTGTTGGTCGGGGAGAGAACGTGCGTGTGTGGGTGCTTGTGCTTGTGTCGAACGGTTAGTTATGTGGTATTGTTACTGTCTAATAGTTCTCGGATGCAGGAGAGACAGGGGGAGGGGGGTGACTGTGCACTATCGAGTGTCATGTTGCATAAAAGTAATTTCAATTCATATTCTAACACGCACCATACATAACAAATAGAATGCATGTTTACCGAGCTCGTAGCGCGGCGTTTGCATATTTTTGTATACTCAACACAAATGCATAAACATTGGTCGGAGTGCCGCACTCTCGCCCTCTCGCTCGCTCTCCGATCACCAACCAAAAGCTAACACTTTCACTGCATAACATTGACAAGAGAATTGTGTGCGTTTGCAATTAAATTTGATTGGGGCATGCATGACTTTCCTCTTCATTTTTTTGCAATACGAAAATTGAGGGAATGTTTATAGAAAATATGGTTTACAATATTGATGGAAATATTTATAAATAATATATATAATATAGTCACAAAAATTTAAAAGTATATCTCTTTAGGTTTGAAGAACTTGAACAATCTTAAATTTATTATTTTTTTTTATTTATTTAAACCTCAGTCATTGACAGTTGTAATATTAAATGCCATCAGATCAACAATAAGAAAAAAATCAAATAAATTAAAATAAGTAACCAGCATTGTTACAATTGATTACATTGTGTCTGTGAACATGCCAGACAAAGTCGTTCTCTGTGTTTTTTTTTTTGTTTGCGTTGAAATTGAAATGTTTTATTTTTTTATTTTACAAATTTCAATTAGAAGTATAAAAGTCCAATGACTTTGGTGTGTTTTTTCCTTTTTTTGTATTGACAAGCCTGGCAGACGGAATGGCCTTCGTAGAATATTACTTTTGTCGGGGGTGCTCTTTTTCGGGTTTTGTTGTACAATTATTAAAATCATCGAATAATTTCATTTGTTTTGCCATGGTAAACCCTAGTAGCGGCGTCCGCCGCATTTCTTTTCAAATTCATAATGCAAAGAACTACATGTCACGGTTGTTAACATGACAGTGACAATAAAAGGGCTTTCAAATAATTAATAACAACTTCATAACAACAATCATTTGTTCGTGCTCACCCTTCAGAATACGACATCAATAGGAAAAAAGTGAAAAAAAAACTGGAATCGCAATGACTGACTTTGCTGCAAATCATAACTGTAATGTGTTATTAAGGACATTTAATTGAATTGTATGTTTGCCTTTCATAAATATACGGCGGACGGGCTGCTTGCCGTTCTCTCTATTACGATGTCATGTCATATTTGCTGGCGGGTGCTTTACAAGTAAGCCTTTCACGTTGACCTGGCACAACATTTTATATAGATTTTTTTTTGTAGAGCTTTAGAGCAATATTTGTGTGCGTACATTGCTCCTGTTTTCCAATTGACCCCAATACATGTGTAATCGGGCTGTTCAACCCGTTAATACTATCCAGTCGCTGCAACACATGTTGTGTGTTGGCGGCCCGTTCATGTTGTGTGCATCTGGTTTTGCATTTTGCATCAAACACGACAACTGAACAAACAAGGAGGACAGTAACATCAGCATCTGTTTGCAAATAAACAAATTTCCAGCGACCACATTTGAAAACCACTAAAGCCCATTAAAATTATTTTTAATATTGCATTTTTTCCAAGAATTTAAATCAAAATATTAACATTGTAAATAATCTATGAAAAATAATTAAACATTCTCGAGAGGAGATGAATGTTGAAATTCAGAATAGTTTTTTTTACCATTTTCTAGTTATTAACTCACATAATGACACTATCCATTCAAAAAGAACACAAACACTTTAGGATGTGAAATAAGAAATCTCTGATGTTCCCTGGGTTGAGAGGAAGACATAGATATCGGCAATTGTTGAATAATTTTTTAATATAGACATTATAGATTATATTTTTTCACAAGTTTATTTTTATCATAACATATAATGAACCGAATATATATCCCGAATTCCTGAACAACTAAAATGTTCAGATAGGAAGGCAGAACTGTTAAATTTTAACAAATTTTAAAAAATATAAACTTTTCAACCTTTTCACAATTTCATACCCAAAGCAATCCTATTTGCTCATAACAATACCATTTGTTTAATTTGATATTCAACTTTTTTTCGATTTTTATCTTTTTTCCGCCAATTTTTCCTTTATTTGGCATAATTTATTTGTAAGCGATAAGTCTCGAATAAATTCGAAACAAAATAGGCAATGCAAAATAAAAACTGTACAAAAAAAATGAAAATAAAAACACTGACCTCATTTAGCCAATTAAATGTAAATTCCTTTAGGCTATTTAAGTAGAATATATTTATGGTCGATGGTCGATATTGACGATGGCATAATGAAAACTGAATCGGCAAAGCGATTAACTCGATTGCAACAAACAATTAAAAAATACAAAAAGTTTACTGAAAAATTGTAAGCCTTTAATAAATTGTAGATATGATATCCGCCGAAGCCAAGGGCATTATGATACCCTACACAAGCATATTAAGAAGACTTGTTCTTCAATAGACCAAAAAACTTTGATAAAAAAAATAAATAAATAGAACGACCCTACATGCGGCAGAGAATGATTTTTGATATACTTTCATAGAAAATTAACCGTGGTTCCAATTTGAAAATTTTCTGTGGTGAGATCTCAATCGGTTGATAAATTTGAATGTATGTGGATTTTTATGTGGATATTCTATAAATATATTCTTATATCCTCTACCTTTATATCCATAACCTTTAAAATACGGACCACCGTATTTTGAAGGTTATGTTCTCATTTTCCAAACGTTGGCCGGCAGTGTATAAACCTTCATCTACACATAGCTTCGTTTTAATAGTATCGATCGAGGTTTGGTGAATTGAATTGACCACTTCATGTCGGAGGATATAAAAAGTTCGGCCCGTCGAAATTAAGGACGCTTTCCCCTTTTTATTATATATATATTTTAATCGGATGTAGGAATTCGGTACTTCCTACTCAATTTCTATTTTTCCTTCTTCATTTTTGTGAATTTACAAAATTCCGAATTTGTACAACGGAGTATTAATTTCAAGTCGCCTATTATCAATTTTCGTTTGCTATCTTGTCTTTATTGGTTATTTGGTATATCACAATGTAAAAAATATAATCAAATTATTACCAAAAAAGTGATTTTAAAAACTCATCAGATCTCGGTGCGCATGTGTTATTAATTAAATGCCGTAATAAATCACAAAAAGAAAATTCAACAACTTTGCCTGCTTGGCTTATTATTGTTATTAGTTAGTATGTTGGCCATTGTGGAATATTTTATGATAGATAACAACAATAGCAACAACAACAACGTTTTGTCCAACATAAAAAATGTTTAATCTGCAATAATAAAAATAAATATTTATGAGCAATTTGGAAAAAAGTAGCATGTGTGTTGCAGTGTGATGCAACATACTTACATACTACGCATATGTATACTACTATATAAGCGTTTATCTTAATCCATCCCCTGAAATGCACACATGCACTTCCAACCCGTTTAATGCCATACGCGTATCTCTCTCTATCTATCTGTTCTATATGCCTCTGTCTCCCGCTCACCCTGTCGATAGGTCTGTTGATATTTGTATTTGTAATAAATTAATTGTCTGATATTAAGTTAAATATAACTCGTTATTAACCTTAAAAATGTTGCACTGGCAACATAACTTGGCCACAAAATCGATGCATTTTGTCCTTTAAGCCATAGTTGTTGTTGGTGTTTGTAATGGAGCGTGCCGGTGTATGTGTGCGTTTCGCTTAATTTTTATTTAATGATTTGTTAAGCGCACCCAGTGAGTGTGTGTGCGTATTTTTTGTATGCATATGCATGTACATGGCGATGTGTGTGTGTGCGTGTTTATATATTTGCCCATTAAAGTATATTTAAAATATTGAGGAAAATGGTTGACATCATTTTAAAAATTATTAAATTTTAATTGAAATCAGTTGTGTGACTTGTTAATTGCATTAAATATTGTGTCGTTTTGTCCAGTAATGAGTTAATGCAATTCGTGGCCTGTTGGTGTTGTTGGTTTTGGCTAGGAAATCCTTATAAATGTCATCCATAAATCTGCAATATTGCTTTGTTAATACTCTCGCACATATAATTAAAAATAAACATTTCATTTGTGTGAGTTGTCGTGATATGCTTGTTTTTGTTGCCGTAATTAATTATTTTATTTTATCTTCAGTTTTGTTGTTGTTGTTTGATTGTTACTTGACAATATTTTAAAGGCGCCCAATGCTGTACTGACTATGGCCCCTTAATTTAGGTGTAAGGTTTAGTAGGGAGTTAGAAGTCGTTGCTACTCCCTACTAAATCTTACACCTAAATTAAGGGGGTTCGAAAATAAGATGTTGAGAAAACGATTTGTTTTTAATTGTCAACAAATATTCAATATTGTGTGTCATTTTGTTGTTATTTTTGATTGTTTTTTGACAATATTTTAATAATGCACAATGCATTACTGAATATGGTCCCTTCATGTAAGTATAAGATTTAGTAGGGAGTAGCAAAAACTTCTATGTTCGAAAATTGTATTTTGAGTTGAATACGATTTTTAATTTTCTTCGAATTTTCAAAAAAGAAATAACGAAATAACTGTATGTTGACATTTCAGATTCATGGTGAATAAAAAACTACTTAGCAAAGCATTTTAAAAATTGGTCCATGTTTTAACATAGACCCCATAAAAGTGTTCCGCACCATTATAAGCATTCGGTTGAAGCTTCATTTTCCTACCGTTATGCCTATAAGAAGGCAGGGGAGACTGGGGCAGCATCGGCATTGGGGCAGCTTCGGCAATGCCGTTTTCGATATTAAGCTCTGTGTTTTTACAGACGTTCTTGTAATATTTCCATTTAATTTCGTAAATATATTAATGATGCACCTTGCTCAGGTTGGCCGTCGAAAATGTCGATAAAATCGGAGAAATGATCGAAGATGACCGGCATGTTAGCAGTCGTAACATCGTCCAGAAGCTAAAAATCTACCATTAAACTGTTTTAAACCATTTATAATTGATTAGAAACGGTCAGAATTGCCCAATAATAGAGGTGTCATGTTCCACCAGGACAACGAAGTTTAAATGCAGCCGCCATATAGCCAAGTCCGGACTAGAAAATTTCTTTAATGATAAAACTTGGTATCTAGGGACGATTGAGAAAATCGAGTACTAGAGTTTTTTCTCAAATAGTTTTTATAGTTAAGTATCAGAGGATATAACCAGCCATACAATTTGTATTTCTGTGGAATAAGCACTGAGATAAAGAGCTCTAAACAAAAACTGCCGAAATTCCCTGTGTTTAGATTACGAAATATAACTTAGCAGAAAATTGCAGGTCTTTGCCGAATTTTGTAACATATTCTATATCAAAGATTTGGGAAACCAATTTCATCCATCAAAAAACCCGGAAGACACATACTCTACACAAATTGCCCGCCGTTTAGGTGTCATTTCAATTCCATTTATGGCATTTATGTGTTGACGTCACGTGCTTCTTTATAAATAGACCACCGCAACGAATAAGTAACATGACTTCTAACGATGGTATACCTCATACGCTCCCTATATTGTTATATAATTTATTAAATTTCTATCATGCACGTTTAACCATTGACGCTTTATTGTAACTAAACATTTAATAAATCAATTTGTTTATAGAAAAGTTCATAAAGTTTTTTGTTCCCCGATACACAGAATTTTCTTGTCAATTTTTATTGGATTTAGTGTTTGTATTGGATTTATGTCACACACACACAAACACATGACAAAAAATGCAGCCAGCCTGCCAATGGCAAAAATAGAACAAACAAACAGTTACCGAAATCTGTTCAATAATTTATTGTTCCACTGACATAATGTCAGTCAATAACGAACTAATGAAAGTGGCCATCAAAATATGTTCTTTATGGGCGAGTGTGTGGCACTGTGTGTGTGCGAGTGTTTGCACGCGTTCGTATCTCTGTATTTGTTTATATTTCAATACAATAACGCCTCACCTATCAGCAACGATGACGCTGTAATAAACAATTAACTAAAATTATTGAGTGTGTTTTATTGTGTTTATGTCATATTTTGAACGAAACTTTGTTTTTGTTGTGGTTTTTTTCTCTCGGCCATAAATAAAATATGTGCAGAGCCACACCATGAACTGGCAATGCACGCAAACAAAAATAAACCATTAATATTGATGGTCAATTACACTATCGGTGAAATGGATAGTAACAATTGATGAACCACTTATGTTCAATTATTAATAACTGTTAGAAATGTTTGACCCACTGCATGGTTACCCGCCAAATTGGATTGTATTTTTAGCAATTAATTGGTAGAAATGCAATATCCAAAATAAATTGAACGTGGAATGTCGATGAATCCTGATTAAAACAATGAATATGTTTCTAAAACGGTTATTAGATTATTATTCCTATTTCCTAGAAATATTTGACTTACAAATGACAACATGTTAACGCCTTCTCTAAAATTTCTATAAAAATATGGTGGCCTTGTCTAAAGTACATTCAGTTTGAAAATCCATATATCGTGAGATTAATCGTTATTTTGCAATCGATGTAGTTAAAAGGCATTAGAATTTTAGCCTCTTCATGGATAGAAATATTTTTTGTAAATATTGGGTTTCCTGAAGATGGCAACATTTCTTCATCTATAAATATATATTTTTATATATGAGTTATTATTACTTATTAGAATTTTGCCAGTTAAGACGATGATCATTTGAATGTGTTTTTAAGTCGGTTTTTTTTCTTTCAAGTCGAGCTAAATGATCGAAATTTTGCAATGAGAAGGAAAGTCAGGACCCTCCATGCGACGCGTTTCGCCGTTGGTTAAGCGACTCATCAGGCATGTTGGACAATGAGTCTTTACAAAGATTTGGCTCAGGGGATAATTTATGATAATTTATATTATGTCGGTGGATTAATTATCCATCGCTATTACAAAAATCTGCTTGGAAAACAATTGTTTCTAAGGTGAAGATAAATGTCGAATCTTACAAATATGATTCACTTCATTTATTAAAATCATCAATCCATGTTAATCGTGTAGATTATCTATGTGCTATTCGAAAATCCCAATTCAGTCTTTTTCTGAAGTGAGTTTCTATCAAATTTATTTACCTACCCCTATACAATTGATTTCGGTGTTCTCTCTGGATCAAACTGAACTCTACAAAACAGTCAGTGATATATATGCATGTGTTTCTTATTACCAATATTTCATTCATTTGCGAGGTTGTAGTTTTACCGCTTTTTCGATGTTTTTGTTTTCATCAAATGTATGCATTTTTCCCACCATTTCCCTAGCATAACATATCTGTCCATAATTGATTTCCCAACCATTAACGTATGAAATGTCAAAACGAGAAAAACAACAACAACAAAACAAACCATCTGCACATCCAACAGAGCTATTGTGTGCGGTGATCCCTTTAGCCTATTTTTGTTGACCGGTTGCAGCTGTACTCGTTCTGTTGTCCGGTTGTTGTTTACATACATCCGCATAATATGCTGGGAAATGTCAAGAGGTTGACCTCAAAACGCGTAAGCAGCATACAAATGCAAGTGTGTGAGTGTGGGTGAGTGTATGTGGCGGTATATTGTTTTTGTATTGGTCGTGTTGGTTTGCTTAAAATATTTATGAAGTTATTTGTGTATTGGTAGTTGTGAATATATGTATGTATGTTTTTTGCTCTTACCATCAAAGCCTTATTTGGTTGGCAATTGTGGTTGTCTTTTTTGTTCTGTACTGCCTCTCTGAATGTTGTTTCAAAAGATCTCCGTTCGAGTGTGTGTGTAATTTTTTCTCCATTACATTAACGACAATAAATATTTAATCAATCTTTAACCAGCCATTTTAAAATAATGGTGTTCTGACCAGGGAAATTCAATCAACGATTTCAAATGGATTTTATAGGTATACCACAAAATATATATATGTGCGAGGGAAAATATTGATATGAAATCCAACAAATCAGAAGAGGTATTATTGTTGCATAAATGGTGAAAATACGGAGGATCATTGAAATAACTAATAGGGAGAATTTTACAAATTGCCGATTTTCAGTATTTTAATGATGTTAATAAAGAAAATAACTCAAAAGTGTTAAATGTTTTAGCCAAAAATTGCAAACTGAATTGAATGTACATCGGTTTTTGGGTGATTCAATTTTAATTATTTTGCCTTGCCAATGTAAGAGCTAATACATTTTCGAAGGTTTTAGATTTCCCCATGCTTGTGAATTTAACGTGATTTTGGTTTCATACATAGTAATAAAAAGTTCCAGAATTAAATTTATTCGTTTATTTCACTTGATTTTTGTGTGAGTGAATGATTATAAACTGTTCATTAATATGGAATTAATTATTTAACAATAATTTTCAATTTTTCAAAAGAAAGAGGGCATGCTGACACAATATAATTTTTTCCAACAGTTTATTAATTTTTTTTGTTATATTCAGTCATTTTTCCAATTTGTTGGGGAGGGCAAACCACAGCATCAATAATAAAGTGACATTTTTGCTTTAACGAAATGTGTGTCATGACGATGTCGTCTTTCAGCTTGGTCACTGTACAGCCCACATCGTTGCAAACTTTCCAATGACCAAGCACTGTCTGAATGTGCAGTGTGCTTACAACAATACGATAATGTCAACCTCATAAAAGCTGGATGGAAAGCACTCAGGTCAGGTGAAGGTGAACTGGGTTTTCAATTTTTGTTTCCAAATAACCACCTTTTGTTCATTTTAATGGTTATTCTTGCTGTGTTTGATTTTATTTATTTTAAATGAGATGTCAATATCATAATGAGTCCACTGAAGCAAGCAATAAATCAAACAGTTCAGCTGCTTTTTTTTTGCTTTCGTCAATCATTTCACGTTGAAAATGTTATTAAAATTTCATAAGCGTATTCTTTTTCAACAGATTTTT
>NW_026885926.1:0-7178 GCF_032173495.1 Musca vetustissima
ACCACGGAACTCAATCATTTTGCATATCTATATTCCGAACCTGGGCAATATTTCGCGATATTTACACCCTGTTGACCGATGGCATATTTTTCGAATTTCTCCTTGGCATATTTTCCGAATTTCATATTTCATCCACGAAATATCAACATATCATCATCGAAAATTATAGGCGTCATCGTTGAACATAACCGCAACTTCACGCAAAATCAGCGCTACATTTCCGCCCTCTAGTGTTGTATTGATAATTCTAAACAACATTAGAAAGCATAGACTTGTAAATATATGAGTATAACTTGCACATCTGAGTACACACATCATCACTCCTCTTATATTCACTATCAACTAATCGGATTTATGTCCTTAAGGAGTAAATATATGCGCCTTAGAATACAAATATTGTAATTTTTCCCACATAAGTCTTGGTCCATTTAGCCCGCTAAATATTTACCGATCTTCATCTAAACAGTCATGCAAAATGCTAAAGACTAAATCCCCTTTCCCCTTACAAAATTTCGTTATGTTCGGGTCATAATTTTGGTCTTTAGAGCGATCAGAAAAACACACACAAAATTTATTATTACCAATTAATACTTTACCACATGCAAAATTCCTTAAGATTGGTTCACATGTCTAGATCGATTCAGCTAGTTGAGATATGACGATCGGTTTAAAAAATTGGTAAACAATATTAGGGTAAGAGTCGTCCATTCAAAGGGAATAACTTAATACATTTTTGCCAATAAAATAAAAGTGATATTGCAATTTGAGTCATGAAAATAAAAAAAAAAAACAGTGAGCGGAGCAGTATAGTCGGACGGGGCCGACCATACGATAGCCTACACAACTACCACGAACTCTAACTTTCTGAGGATGTTTATTCCGAGTCTGAGTAATATTTCGTGATATTTGCCCCCTCTTGTCCGATTAGAGGTCAACAACACCTCTTCCTTACTTTTTTCGAATATTCAGTACAGTCCCTCTAATTACTTGTCCAGATTACCTTCACGGTGGGTTGTGCTGTGATTTTCGGATTATACTCGACTCGAAAACACACAAAAAATTAAGTTTTCGGTCCATTTCATCCCAAAATTTTAATCTGATCATCACCGAAAATTGTAGGCGTTGTTCTTGACCATAGCTGGAACTTCATGAAAAATTTCAAAGCCATCAGAGCGATATTTCCCCCTCTAATGTGGTAATGGGTTACTAAATAATATTTGAATACGTAAGCACCTGTAAATATTTGACTGTAACTCCCACATCTGAGTAGATACATCACTATATTTGGTATCAATTTAAAGGCCAACCACTCCTCTTGAATATGCTATCAACTCCTCGGGTCTACATCCTCCAGGAGTAAATATATATGCCATAGAATACAAATTTTGTCATTTTCACACAAAAGTCAGGGTCCATTTGACCCGCTAAATATTGACCGATCTTTATCAAAACATGCATGCTTATTCTCTGGCCCGATCCCCTTCTCCATGTACAAATTCGCAATGTTGGGGCCATAATCCGGCCTCTGGAGCTACCAGAAAAATCGACAAAAATAATGTTTTTGGTCCATTTCATCCCCTAAATATTAACCGATCTTTCCCAAAAACAATAGGGGTCTTCATTGGCCAGAACCGATCCTACATGCAAAATTTCATGAAGATTGGTCCATAACTGTGGCCTGTATCGTGTTTACAAATTATAATGGACAGACGGACGGACGGACACACATGTCTAGATCGATTCAGCTAGTCGAGATATGCCGATCGGTATACTTAAAGGTATGTCTAGGACCAATATTTCGCGGCGTTACAAACATTTGGGGCTGGACAAAGCTATAATACCCTGACAACATAGTTGTGTAGGGTGTAAAAACAAGTAAGGAAAGTAGTATAGTCGGACGGGGCCGACTATATGATACCCTTTACCACTTTGGGTATATTCAACAGATGAATCTTAACAGACGTCGCAATTTTAAAGGACCAGTAAAATGAAATTGGATCCATAAATATATCGTTCTGCAACCGATACTAAATTTTTCATTTGGTCAGATATAGAAGCTATATCTAAATCTGAACAGATTTTCAGGAAACTTAACACACATCATTCTAGACCTAATTCCTTATGCTGTGCCAAATTTCGTGCAAATCGAAAGATATTTAGGGACTTTGGTGCATCATTTACATTAAATCGAACCTAAATATTTATGGGAGCTAAATCTGAACCGATTTTCAGGAAACTTAGCACATATCATTCAAGACCTAATTAACTACGTTGTGCTACGTTTCGTGCAAATCGAAAGATATATAGTTACATTGGTGCCCCATTTACCTTAAATCGGACGAAAATATATATGGGAGCTACATCTAAATCTTAACCGATTTTCACGAAACTTAGCATATATCATTCTGGACCTAATTCAGTACTCTGTGCCGAATTTCGTGCAACTCGAAAGATATAGAGGGACTTTGGTAATCCTTTTACCTTAAATCGGACGAAAATATATATGGGAGCTATATCTAAGTCTGAACCGATTTTCTCGAAACTTGGCACACATCATTCTGGACCTAATTCAGTACTCTGTGCCGAATTTCGTGCAAATCGAGAGATATAGAGTGAGTTTGGTGCACCATTTACCTTAAATCGGACGAAAATATATATGGGAGCTATATCTAAATCTGAACCGATTTTTTCCAATTTCAATAGGGTTCGTCCTTGGGCCAAATAAGTGACTTCTGCCAAATTTCATCTAAATCGGATGATAAATGCGACCTGTACTTTATTTACAATGTAACATCTACAGACGGACGGATATGCATAAATCGACTCAGAAAGTGATTCTATGCATATACTCATATACTGTGTGTATGTCGCTTCCTTTTGCCTGTTACAAACATATGCACAATGACATAATACCCTGTACCACAGTGTGGTGAGGGGTGTAAAAAAACGAAGTTTACCCAACATTTCAATTCACAAATTATAAATTCCATCATTCCTATTTTTTGACGTAAATTCATTTCATATATTTCGGATTATAACGCCTGCAGATAAAACAAAAGAAACCGTTGGCATTCATATGTTAAGCAATATATATTTCAGATATATAGCCTACCATTTACATACCTATTTATGTATGTACGTGTGTGCGTAAATTGATGTACCCCAGTCAGTTGGTGTGTTTGTATATTTCTGTGAAATTTTAACAGCTTATGCAAGCGATTCTCATAATAAAGCATAACAAAATATCATCAGTGTGGATGGGTAGAAGTAGCAGTGTGTATGTGTGTTGTCTTTTTGTGTGGGTGTGAGCTAGAAGAATTCTCGTCCAGATACTTCGTTGGCTGGCTGGCTGACTGGCGAAGATTCAGTAAATATGAATAACAATAAGCATCAACTTTGTGACTATACAAAATGGGAATACCATCCTGAATGCATATTTGAGATTTTATTAGATCTGCATACATTCGTTCGTAGGAACATTAAATCTTCCCTTCCACCCTTTGCCATGCCACTCTATGATTTAGATTTTCATTTTACCTAGGTGGATATAAACATAATTTTATTTTATATTTCCTAAATGATTTGAATTACGGAAAATATGAAAGATTTCATTTTTCATCTGTTGTTGTTTTTTTTATTTTGGTAACAAAGATTTAAGAAGTATTTTTTTCTATTGCTCCAAAGAATCTGCTTTTAATAAATTGATGGTGATTTATGTGAGCACAATGGTATAGGGGAGGTAGAGTTCTATTTAGCATGAATGAAAATAAAAACTCATAATCGAGTTACAAATTTGGATCATTTGGGATTTGGGACAATTGTCATAGGGGGCGGACTACAATTTGTGTCAGAGTATGAACGTATAGGTAAGGGTGTTTGTAATATTCACTGAGTACGATCATAATTTTTCATTAAGGAAGAATAACTTTTATGTCTTATTGCAGGTATAAAGTTTATCCCGTGGCTTCTAAGGATAGAAAAAATAAGTTATAGGCACTAAAATATTTAAGATTCGGTATATACATTTAAACAAATTTGGTTCTGGTGAATTTTTTACACGTGATTTATGAATGATTTTTCCTGAAAAGATTCAGATTATATATGTAAATATTTGATAAGGAAGTTTAAGAAATATTTTCTTAGGAACTATCAAAAGGAGTGGATTTAAAAATATTTTCTTAGGGACTATCAAAAGGAGTGGATTTTTATACCCTATGTTGACAGGGTATTATAGCTTTGTGCAGCCCCAAAAGTTTGTAACGTCGCGAAATATTGGTCCTAGACCCACCTTTAAGTATACCGATCGTCATATCTCGACTAGCTGAGTCGATCTAGACATGTGTATCCGTCCGTCCATCTGTTCGTCTGTCCATTATAATTTGTAAACACGATACATGCCACAGTTATGGACCAATCTTCACGAAATTTTGCATGTAGGATGGGTTCTGGCCAATGAAGACCCCTATTGTTTTTGGGAAAGATCGGTTAATGGACCAAATACTAAATTTTTGTCGGTTTTTCTGGTCGCTCCAGAGGCCGCAATAATGGCCCGAATTTTCCATGGAGAAGGAGATCAGTCCAAAGAATGAGCATGCCTGTTTTCATAAAGATCGGTCAATATTTAGCGGGTCAAATGGACCCTGACTTTTGTGTGAAAAATTACAAAATTTGTATTCTATAGCGTATATATTTACCCCTGAAAGACATAGACCCGAGAAGTTTATATTATATCCAAGAGGAGTGGTTGACGTTAAAATTAATACCAATTATATTGTTGTATGTGCTCGGATGTAGGAGATACACCTAAATATTTACAAGTATCTCCGTATTCGTATATTTTTTAGTAACCCATTATTACTGTACAGAGCGGAACTATAGCGCTGATCGCTTTGAAATGTTCCATGAGGTTCCAGTTATGGTCAAGGACAACGCCTATAATTTTCGGTGATGATCAGATAATAATTTTGGAATGAAGTGGACCGTAATATTCGTATATCGTAATATTCGGAAAATATGTCCGACTATACTGCTCCGCTCACTGGTTTTAAAATATTTTCTTGGGAGCTAGCAAAAAGTTGGGTTTCTAAAGAATATTTTTTAAAGAATATTTATACCCTACACAACTATGTTGTCAGGGTATTATAGCTTTGTGCAGCCCCAAGTGTTAATGAGCTGTTGGAATTGCAGTTTGATCCACATCTTTCATTTTTCACGCCTAGCTCGCACTGCCGATGTCGATAGCGATCTACAATAACTACATCTGGGGATAGAACAATGTGCTTTGTTCTATTCCTAATAGTTATACCCACAACCATGAGGTGAATTGTATGTTTGTCATTCCGTTTGCAACACTTCGATTCATCGGAGACCTAATAACTTGTACATATTTTTGATCAGAATGAAATACTATACTAAACCAGTGAGTGGAGCAGTATAGTCTGACGGGGCCGACCATATGATACCCTACAAAACTTCCACGAATATATTTGGAGCCTGTGCAATATTTCACGATTTCGACTAGAGTTAAACAAATATTACTAATATTCAGTACAGTACTTCTAATTACTTGTCCACTTGGGTTGTGTTGTGATGTTCTGTTTTCAACTGTGTAATGTTCGGCTTTCAACTGATCGACTCAAGAACCAAAAAAAAATTAAGTTTTCGGTCCTCTTTACCCCAAAATTAGTATCTAATCATCGCCGAATATTATAGGCGTTGTCCTTGACCATACCTGGATCCTCATGGAAAATTTCTAAGCGATCAGCGCTATATTTCCACCCTCTAGTGTGAGCTGCCTATAGAAAAGCTGCAGGTATTTTTCTTCCTGTGGTAGAGCTACAGGTATTCTTCTTATAGGAGAGCTGCAGGATTCCTTTTCATGTGGAAGAGCTGCAGATATTCTTATTCTTCGTCCTATGGAAGAGCTGCAGCTGTCCTTCTTCCTATGGAAGAGCTGGAGGTATTCTTCTTCATATTCGAGAGCTGCATGTAATTTTCTTCGTTGATTAAAGTTGGAGGTATTGTTCTTCCTATATGAGAGATATGGGTAGTCTTCTTCCTGTGGAAGAAAGAGCTGCAGATATTTTGCTTCCTTTGAAAAGCCCAAGGTATTCTTCTTTCTATAGGAGGTATTTGAGGTATTTTTCCGTCTATAGCAGAGGTCTTCCACACGTATAATAATACCTACAGTTCTCTTCTATGAACATATAATTTTCTTCGTATAGGAGAGTTGGAGGTATCCTTCTTCCTATATTAGAGCTTGAGGTATTCTTCCTCCTATAGCTAATATCTGAAGTAAGCACCTGTAAATATTTAAGTGTAACTCCCACATCCGAGTACATACGACAATATAATTGGTATCAATTTAAAGGTCAACCACTCATCTTTCATATATTATCAACATATCGGGTCTATGCCCTTCAGGGGTAAATATGTATGCCATAGAATACAAATTTTGCAATTTTTCACACAAAAGAAAGGGTCCATTTGACCCGCTAAATATTGACCGATCCTTATCAAAACAGGCATGCTTACAAACTCTTGGGGCTGCACAAAGCTACAATAACCTGACAACATAGTTGTGTAGGGTATAAATAACATTACTAAATATATCCCAATATTTAAGATAGAGCTTTGAAATATTGCACTGAAATTACTATTATTCCTGAGATGTTTGGGTACATCCGTTCACGATTTGGATAGCTGCTGTTACTGCCTCATTTTCGGTATTTTAATGATTTTATGTACATTTTAAACAGAAAGGGCTGTCACTAGGCCTACAGGTATGTGGAGTCCGACATAAACTTATGGAAAGTTATGAAGGTTTCGGCAGACCGGCCCAATTTTCCAAAATAATTTGTCCATGGACAAATTTCAATATAAGAGGCTTCGCATATTGTTAAACTTACTGGCCTAGTTTTCCAACCTTATGAATAGTTTTCCAAGATATAAATGAATATTTCTAATTTATCCCACCGTCATATCTCAAAGTAAATAATTTCCTAACTCCAAGCAACACAATTTGTATTACTCAATAAAAATCGATTACCCATTGTGTTAAACAACATCATTCAATACTCAACAATTTTGTGTGAATTACTAATGTTAACATTAAATGTTATTGATGAATTTCAAAATGAGGCCAATTGAAGTATTATCAACATCTTCAGCAGTGGCAG